>NC_090655.1:271825471-272125471 GCF_040937935.1 Hyperolius riggenbachi
TCAGTACTTGTCAGCCATGAGAGATCTCACACTGGTGAGAAGCCCTATTCATGTGCTGAGTGTGGGAAATGTTTTGTGTGGAAATCACACCTTGTCAGTCATGAGAGATCTCACACTGGTGAGAAGCCCCATTCATGTGCTGAGTGTGGGAAATGTTTTGGGCATAAATCAATACTTGTCAGCCATGAGAGATCTCACACTGGTGAGAAGCCTTATTCATGTGTTGAGTGTGGTAGATGTTTTGTTCAGAAATCAAATCTTGTCAGACATGAGAGATTTCACACTGGTGTAAAGCCCTGTTCTTGTTCCACATGTGGGAAATGTTTTGCACATAAATCACTGCTTCTCATACATGAGAGATCTCACACTGGTGAGAAGCCCTATTCATGTGCTGAGTGTGGGAAATATTTTGGGCAGAAATCAGACCTTGTCAAACATCAGAGATCGCACACTGGTGAGAAGCCCTATTCATGTGCTGAGTGTGGGAAATGTTTTGGGCATAAATCAGTACTTGTCAAACATGAGAGATCTCACACTGGTGAGAAGCCCTATGCATGTGCTGAGTGTGGGAAATGTTTTGGACTTAAATCATATCTTGTCAGTCATGAGAGATCTCACACTAAGCCCTATGCATGTGCTGAGTGTGGGAAATGTTTTGCACAGAAATCACATCTGGGCACACATGAGAGATCTCACACTGGTGGGAAGCCCTATTCATGTGCTGAGTGTGGGAAATGTTTTGGACTTAAATCACATCTTGTCAGGCATGAGAGATCTCACACTAAGCCCTATGCATGTGCTGAGTGTGAGAAATCTTTTGCACAGGAATCTCAGCTAGTCAGACACGAGAGATCTCACACTGGTGAGAAACTCTAATCTTGTGCTGAGTGTGGGAAATGTTTTGGGAAAAGATCACTGCTTGCTGGACATTTGTAGTTTCAAAAGGTTATTGTTTAGGAATCAAAAGGATCAATACACGATGTGCAACAAATGACCCCATGCAGGGGGCTTAAGTTTAGTAAGTAAGGCATCATTGGCTACATTTGTGAAGAGCACATAATAGAACATAAAGATTATATATATAAAAAAAACAACAGATCAAGATTGGAAGGGAAATAAAAGAGAAGGAAAGGGACTAGACGGAAAGGAAAACAGAAGAGAAGTATATAACTTACAACCACCAGGGTTAGAGAGTATCTGGATAAAGCGATGCAGACTTGATATAAGTCAATATGAGGCAACATTAATAAAATGTTAAGATTTATGCATAGGAATTATGTAATTTAAAAGAGTACTGTAGGAGGGGGGGGGGGGGTCGGGGGAAAATGAGTCGAACGTTACCCGGGGCTTCTAATGGTCCCCCGCAGACGTCCTGTGCCTGTGCAGCCACCGATGCTCCGGTCCCCCTCCGGTTCACTTTTGGAATTTCAGACTTTAAAGTCTGAAAACCACTGTGCCTGCACAGCGGTGCCCTCACTCCCGCTGATGTCACCAGGAGCATACTGCGCAGGTACAGACCGTACTGGGGCTGCGCAATACACTCCTGGTGACGTCAGTGGGAGCGAGGACACGGCCGCACAGGCGCAGTGGTTTTTTGACTTTAAATTCCTGAAAATGTAAATTTGGAAATTCCAGAAGTGAAGCGGAGGCGGGGCCGGAGTATCAGTGAGTGGCTGCGCAGGCACAGGACATCTGCGGGGGAACATTAGAATTCCTGGGCAAGTTAAACTCCTTTTCCCCCGACCCCCCCCCTACAGTACTCCTTTGAAAGAAGGTCAAATAGGAGAGACCAGCGTTATCAGCATGATCACCCCAATCGTCCCAAGTCTTAGAGAATTGTAACATACGGTCCTCAACCAATGCAACCATTCTTTCATGTATCATAAGACAATGGACTTGTGACACCACTGCGTTTAGATCAAGAACAGGGCATTTCCATTTAGAAGCTAGATAGGATTGAGCCGAGTTGGCAATGTGCTGGGCAAGGCAATGGCTAGGATGCTTTAAAAGATACCCGAGGCGAAAATAATTTAATGAAATAAACAATTGATTCTATCGTCGTCCTCCTAAAAATGACTTTTTTAAAATATCCTACAGTTGTATTTTATGTTTAAATCTATTTTTTAAGTTTTAACTGTTTTGTTTTTTGCTCAATGACACATTCATTGAAGTATGCCAGAGCTAAAATCTATTAACTTTTTATCTCTCTCATAAGCCATTTTCTGCTAGGAAAGTGTTTTATGGTTGGAATTTCTTATCAGTGAGGGTCACACTGTAATCACTTCCTGTCTGAGTCAGGACTGAGTTAGCCACTTATATACCTAATATTTAACTCTTTCAGGCAGAGAAAGGAAAAAAGGAACACGGCCTAGTTATTTGTGTGCCTGGCACTGTACATACCCTTGTCTATCTCATCATGTCACATGTCACCTCGGGTATCCTTTTATTGTCATTGCTTGCATGCTACATGCACTAGTGGCAGCGTAGTGTGGGTAGTCAGGCTCAGTCAGGGGAGCGGGCAATCAGCTATGTGCGCTAGTGGCAGCGTAGTATGGGTAATCAGGCTCAGTCAGGGGAGGGGGCACTCGGCGCACATTATCCTGGGAGTAGTGCAGCATAGCGAGCGCTATTAAATTACATCCACTTCCTGCAAATAACGATCACTTCACTCATCCCCCTGAGCCCCTTGGGGTCCAATCACTTTAATGGACATGATACCCGCACTTTGATTGGCTCAATAGGCTGCCTGTCACTTGCCGGACAGCCTATTGGGCCAATTAAAGCGCCGAGATCACTCTTTTAAAGTGGCGGGACGAGTGGAGTGCTCGGGTGTAAGTTTATACACTGCTACTAGCATGCAAGCAATGACAATTAAAGTGGATCCAAGATAAACTTTTACTCATTGCATTGAGGTTCCTTTCATATAGTTTATAGGGCATTCCTCAAGCTAAATACTTTTTTTTGTTTTAATATTCTTATTCCCTATAAACTAAACAAGCCGCGCCCACAGCTTCTCCAATGCCTTGGCACTCTGAGAGCTATATAGCAAGGGCTTATGGGAGCTCAGTCTTGGCAGGAGGAGGAGGAGGAGGAGGTGTTACTAGCCAGAGATTTCAGAGGCAAGGGGACAGAGAGAGGAGGAGAGGGGAGTGAAGTTTTCACAGGCTGAGGGCTAGAGATGCAATGCAGCTTGCCTGTGTGTAATGTTTACAAACAGAATATGGCCGCTCTCATTGTATCATCGGAAGAAATAATCATATGCTATTTAAGCTGTTTACAGCTAGATTTGCTGTGTAAACGATCTAAACTTTAGATAAGATATATAGACAAGTTACTTTTTCATCTCGGATCCGCTTTAAAGCATGTCGATTAAGTAGCGTGAGCAACAGAAGGTTACTCACACTATTTAACTTAGTGAATCAACCCCATTGTCTGTGGTGAGGGGGGAAGACTTTATTGATTTTGATGGGGCTTGTGTCTCATTATTTCCTGATATCTCCTGGAGAAGACTCATTCTGAGGCACGTGGTCCGGCCTGTCTTGGATGCCATTAGACAGCAGGGGGCAGTGTTCTCCCCAGAATTTTTTTCCCGCCGGGTGGCGTGAAAAAGTAGCTGGGTGGGACGCGACAGGGGAATGCAGGGCTGGCACAACTCTGCGTACAGCATTGGAGGAGGATGAGGAGGCAAGTCGATGACAGCCGGGTGGTCACCAAAATTAGCGGGGTTGGGCACCCGGCTAAATGGGCCTGGGGAGAAAACTCAGGGGTGCCTATAGGTGGGGTTACCCTTCTGCGATCATCTCTACAGTAAATGGCAGAACCACTGTGTTGCGCACCAAAAGCGATTTGCCTAAATGTATCTCTACTTTAAATCTTCCGATGACAAACTTTACTGATTGGAGGAATGCAAAGGAAACCCCTCCCCCACTCCCGCAGAGGGAAGGAAGGTTATCGACTGATAATAGATGGAAGAGAAACATTGTACAATCTCACTCGTAAGATCGTTTAACCGTGGACTGAGTTATCTATCATTCAATTCATGTTTAGCTGCTGTCTGCCTCTTGTCTTTTTAATGCACAACTGTGATATTGACCCCAAGACTGCCTCTATTAAAGGACAATTGAAGTGAGAGGAATATGGAGGCTGCCATATTTATTTCCTTTTAAACAATACCAGTTGCCTGGCAGCCCTGCAGATCTATTTGGCAGGTAATCTTGTCAGGTCTGACAATGTCAGAAACACCTCATCTGCTGCATGCTTGTTCAGGGTTTATGGCTGAAAGTATTAGAGGCGGAGGATCAGCAGGATAGCCAAGCAACTGGTATAGCTTAAAAGGAAATAAATATGGCAGCCTCCATATCCCTCTAGAAGCTTCAGTTGTCCTTCAATTCTCTGCAGCTATGTAGCTCAGGAGAAGTGAACTATGCAGATCTGTGCTCACTATTTTGTTTACAACAGATGTTTATGCTTCGGCTAGACCTTCTTTGGAGTTGAAGATTCCTCATGTTCTTCCTTTAGATTGTAAGCTCACAAGGGCAGGGCTCTTTCCCCATTTTGTGTCTTGAAATTCATTATACATTTTATTCATCATTTTTCTTTTATCACTGTCATTACCAATTCTGTATTTTGTATGGTTTTGTATTTTGTCACCAATGATTTATTTTGTATATTGGTGTACACCATTGTCTGTTTTATGCACCTCATGTTTGTTTTTTACTTTGTACAGCGCCACAGAATATGTTGGTGCTTTATAAATCAATAATAATAAAACGTTCCACCTTTGTACTTTATTAGCTTTCTTACTTCTCAGCTACTTATAGATACGTTGGTTCTCATGTTCTCTTCCTACCTAATGTTCTTCTTAGGGCTGGGGAGTCGGAGCAATTTTGGGTGCCAGGAGTCGGAGTCGGGGGAAAAATGTGCCGACTCCTAATGAATTTAAACAGTAATTAAAGTAGAAGATATGATAAAATGTTCTTTTTCTCAGATAATAGTCATCATAAATTATACATACAGTAATAGCTGTGCTTAACCCACAAAAATGAAAGAAACCAATCAAAAATAGTTACTTGTGCTGCAGTCCCCGTATTTTTAAAGTCAGATATACATATCTGATTGTGACTGTATATATGATGTGTACACAGGAATCTCTTATATATACTAAATAACATCTATGCTGTAAGAATAAAGCCTGATGTGTAGCCGTGTCACTAATAGAGATGGTCAATGAGATGGAAATAATTCTGCATTGATGCTGATTTATGCAAATGTATGCACTCTATTTGCTCATGAAATAAAATAATTTGATATGTTAAAATTTGGTTTGGTGACTACGAATTAAAGAGTACCTGAGATGGACGAAAAGAAACGTTTTATACATACCTGGGGCTTCCTCCAGCCCCCTTCAGGCCAATCAGTCCCTCGCTGTCCTCCTCCGCCACCTGGATCTTCTGCTATGAGTCCTGGTAATTCAGCCAGTCAGCGCAGTCCGGCCGCATGCCGCTTCCACAGCCAGGAGCGTTCTGCACCTGCGCAATAGTGCTGCGCAGGTGTAGTATGCTCCCGGCGGCGGAGTGTGTGCATGCGCACTACACCAGACTGGCTCAAGTACCTGGACTCGTGGCGGAGGAGGACAGCGAGGGACTGATTAGCCTGAAGGGGGCTGGAGGAAGCCCCAGGTATGTATAACACTTTAATTTCATCTGTCTCAGGTTTACTTTGTTACACAGTAGTACTATACTCTACATATGCACTCCCCACAGAGCTGCAGGGAATCCACTGAGAATGTTGTGCACATTGAACACAGAGGTGTTGTCTATCACCCATAATCCTGTTTCAGATTGTACAGGAAGAATGTGTAATAGAGGAAGAATTCCCTCATTCCCCTGCAGAGTACCTGCACATCACTCTTACATGTATCCACAGTTTTATTTTGTATACATTGCCTAGGGCCTGATCCATGTTCAGATTGTACATGAAGAATGTGTAATAGAGGAAGAATCTCCTTATTCCCCTGCAGAGTACCTGCACATCACTCTTACATGCACCCACAGTTACATTGCCTAGGGCCTGATAGATGTTCTTTGTTCCTGTCTTCTACAAGTACTCTTACCAAGGACTAGTTTTAGTCTATGACTAAAAAGTATTAGAGGCAAAATATCAGCCGGCTAGCCAGGTAACTGGTATTGTTTAAAAGGGAATATATAAGGCAGCCTCCATATCCCTCTCACTTCAGTTGTCTTTTAAAATTCCTAAGCGTTGGCAGTTAAGAGATGCAGTTTATGTTACATACTTTCAATCAACAAAATTGTAAAATGCAAATTAGGAGTCAGAGTCGGTGGAATCCTAAACTGAGGAGTCAAAGTCAGTGGATTTTTGTACCGACTCCACAGCCTTGTCAGTAAGAAAAGATTGTTAACCCTTTCTTCTTAGTTCAGACTAGCTAGCAGGTCCTTCTTTTCCCAAATTAAAGAGGTGGTGGCAGCCTTTTAAAGAAAATTTTGTGTTAAGTGTTTGTGTTTTTCGCCCATTCCCTCCTGTCTTTTTGCCCAATTTCAGCGACTTCCGTGCATCGATTGTATCCGCAATATATCCCCGATATATTCAAAATATTCCAGTATATTGTAGTGCTTCCCAGATGTCAGTACCTCAATAAAAAAGCCTCAACATAGCGTAATACTGTCTCTTTAAAGAGAATCTGTACTGTAAAATTCATACAATAAAAAGCATACCATTCTATCCATTATGATCTCCTGGGCCCCTCTGTGCTGTTTCTGCCACTCCCTGCTGCACTCCTGGCTTGTAATTGCCATTTTTATGCAGTGTTTACAAACAAAAGACATAGCAAGTGATAGGCTGAGAGTAGCTTAGTGTGTGTGTCATACAGAGTGTGCAGGGGGCCTGGAGAGGGTGTGTATAGCTTCTGCCAATGACAAGGAATGCAGCACATTCCAGCCTTAGCCGACAGAAAAGAGAAGATTAGATCATATAACAGAGATAACATAGCCACTGTGCAAATAGGAAAGGCTGCAGTAAGACAGAGCACATTAGAACAGCTATAGGAACATATAGGATAGAAGAAATAAGGCTTAACATTGTTAGAGTCTCTTTAATTAAATTTATAAAAACATATTGCACTTCTGAATCAATTGTACAGCGTAGAGTTCTTTTCCAAGGGCTCTCCCCTGTCAGGATGGCCGGCTGGCATTGGTTCCCTATCGGTGGACTTCCGACCGCTGCGCGCTCTTTCTGCTCCGTCCTCCTCCAACGCTCCGGGTCCCGCCGTTACCGTGTGTGTGACTGCTGCTGCATCCGCGTTAGGCCCCGCCTTAGATGTTTCGTCACTTCTGTGACTCATCTGGGAAGCACTATAATATATTGGAATATCCTGAATATATCCGGGAAGCATTATAATACATGGGCATATCCTGAACACTGCCAGAGTGATGAGGGGCGACCCAGTAACTGTCCCAAGGCTCCATTTGACCTACCAGCAGGGCTTAATATCTGGTGAGTGTATCTCACTAGGGTGTGGTGAAGGCTTTCTCTATGGCAAGAGTCCGCTCTTAAAGGATACCGGAACTGACATGTGACATGATGAGATAGACATGTGTATGTACAGTACCAAGCACACTAATAACTATGCTGTGTTCCTTTTTTTCTTTCTCTGCCTGAAAGAGTGAAATATCATTTATGTAAGTGGCTGACTCAGTCCTGACTCAGACAGGAAGTGACTACACTGTGACTCTCACTGATAAGAAATTCCAACCATAAAACACTTTCCTAGCAGAAAATGGCTTCGGAGAGCAAGAAAACGGTAAAAACAAAAAGGGGGGGAATTTCTTATCAGTGGGGTTCACACTGTAGTCACTTCCTGTCTGAGTCAGGACCAAGTCAGCCACTTACATACCTGATATTTAACTCTTTCAGGCAGAGGAAGAAAAAAAAGGAGCAGAGCATAATTATGTGTGTGCTAGGCACTGTACATACACATGTCTATCTCATGTCACATGTCACCTTGGGTATCCTTTAAAGAGAAACTCCGACCAAGAATTGAACTTTATCCCAATCAGTAGCTGATACCCACTTTTACATGAAAAATATAATGATTTTCACAAACAGACCATCAGGGGGCGCTGTGTGACTGATTTTGTGCTGAAACCCCTCCCACAAGAGGCTCTGGTACCGTACGGTACTCTGGGCAAACTGCCACAATGTAACAATGACACACACAGGAAATGGCTGTTTATAGCTGTCTGTTAAAGCCAGAACAGCTACATAATCTGCCCACAGTAACAATGTCACCATGTAATACATGTCAGAATGTGAATCTGGGAGAGGAAAGATTTTACAATGAGCAAACTCTGACTAAATCATGTATACATAATTATTGTAAAAATTAAGCACCTTTTTATATTAAATTATTTTCACTGGAGTTCCTCTTTAAGACAAGATCTATACTGACAGCTGAAGTGTATTGAACTACGCACCGATTTGTAGTGTCAAAAAGTGGGACTCTGCATACTGCACATTGTAGAATAGCGCGGGGCAGCTTTGATCTAAGTGCACTTTTTTGTGATAGGAGTGTTAACCCTTTGATGACAGTGGATTGTGTTAGCTACTGTGTAAAGTAATCTGCTAGGTGTTGTACCCCCCAAGGGTGAGAAGGAGTGAACTTTACAGTGTAAGCAGCTGCACAGCTAGGGATAGTATTCCCTAGAGACATGGGTCACACTTTGAGCGCCAACCTCTGGTCACATCACAATACCATTATTGTGAACAGTAGAACAAGAAAGAGAAAATGTGGTAAACCACAATTGCCACCACCCAGCATAGCAGACTATAAGCTAAACAGGAGGGCAACAGGGTACCTGGATAATTACTGTGTGATCACATATGGATAACATGAAGCCAGGTTAGACCACCTACAAAGTTATAAGTAGACTCTATTACTAGTAACATAGTTCCAAACCAGCAAATAAATTCCATGAAGTAGCCAAGCAACAACTATGGAATGTGCTGCAGACATATAATACACTAGGAACAATTAATGGAGACCTGAAGAAATAAATCAATCTATACCGTATTTTTCGGACTATAAGACGCTCCGGACTATAAGACGCACCTAGGTTTAGGGGGCTAAAACCAAGGAAAAAAAATATACTAAACCTGGTACATCTATGGGTCAGGGGTCAATTCCGGTCCATTCCGTCCATTGCACCAGCACTCGCTGTTCTTTCTGTATGTTCCCATTCAGACTCCCGCTGGCCAATCAGGCGGGGGCCGATGGTCTTGAGGGCGGGACAAGGCTGTGCCATACTAGCCAATCACTGCACTCGCTGATCTCAGTGCGAGTGCAGTGATTGGCTAGTATTCTACAGCCTTGTCCCGCCCTCAAGACCATCGGCCCCCGCCTGATTGGCCAGCGGGAGTCTGAATGGGAACATACAGGAAGAACAGCGAGTGCTGGTGCGATGGAAGGCGTGGGTCAGTGTGTTTGGCCGGTACAACGGCCATGATGGACAGCGTCCCCACGTTATTAGATGGCGGGCCGGGGCATTTGATAGGAATATATGAAGATCGAGGCCAAGCAAAACAGTAATCTGAAAGGGATCATGCTGCTGTATGGAGATAGAGCAAGTTATGTGCTAGTGCGGTGGATGCAGGTGTCAGCTGCTGGTCTCATTTGTTACATTCGGACCATAAGACGCAGGTACTCCCCCCCTCCCCCCCCACACACTTTTGGGGGAGAAAAAGTGCATCTTATGGTCCGAAAAATACAATGCATACACAAAGCCAGAACTATCTCAACACTGTATTAAGGCCATTTGGTAGATAACAATGTAATTATAATGCTAACATAACAATCCGTCAAACAATAACGGATCAATCACAAAAGCAGATTACTTACTAGTCCTATTTTCACACACAGAGACCGCATGTAGCAAGGGCTGGAGGAGAGTGGTAACAAACACAAGCTCAGCAAAGGTTTAAATAGTCTAAACTCCACCCATGGGGGCTGAACCCAAAGCCAAAAGAGCCAATCAATGCAGAGCCTAACTAAATAGAGCACCTGCAGGCTGATGTGAGCCAAAAACGTCAAACATCCAGCCGCTAAGCATGCTGGGCGTAAAAACTTCATCTTAACGCATGCATAAAAAATTACGCATGGGATGTAAGTATATATGCATAAAAATACTCAATACTGTAATTAAATTCAAGCCATATTGAAGAGGGAGGTTTTCTGGGTCAAATTTCTATATACATTAGTCCCATATGGCATGTTTACAATAATAGTATGTTTCTCTGCTTATTCACAGCTATGGTATCTATGATGCTCTCTTACATCTTACACGGCTTTCCACATATGTCACATTCTTATGCACCAGCTCTCCCCATGGATCATTGCTAGATTATTTCACTCTTTAGTGTACCCAGCCGCCTTATGGTTCTAATGATTTTATATTTATTGTTTTTAGATTTGGCTTTATATGTGGAGGCCTAGTGAAGGGTCTGTATCCCGAAACAAGTCGACGTTGTCCTCTCAGTACTTACAATTGCACTAATCTTGATGTTAATCACTGCTGTATGTTCACCATCCTCTGCTATGGAATGTGCTTTTTGACGGATGCCTTTTATGAATATTTTGCACGACTTTTGTCTTCAATAAAGACTTTTTATTTTTGCATAGAAGCCTTTTTGAGTTTCTTCAATATCTTTTCTACATATCACTGTAATGGCATAAAGACTATGTGGGTATTGTGGCACACCTCTAAGGATATTGGCTTCAATTCATCAAGCATTACCGCATTCGGTAATGCTGAAAACAGCTGACTTTACGGAGCACTTAGTAAAATGTTAATTCATCAAAGCAGTTACCGCATGAGAAGCAGACATTCCTGTGCAGAGAGATAAATTACCGACTTGTTTTTTTTTTCCAAAACGTTTTTATTGGATTTTCAACAGAAAATTTTTTCCCCGGAGGGAGAATGGAACTATATAAACATACTCACATTGGTTATAAAGTTATCGAGAAGACAGAAGCTCCAAAATCCCTTTCCCTTCCCTCCCTAGCCCTCCCTCCACCCTTCAAAATCCCTCCCAAGGATGCACTGTGTCACACTATCTATTCTAGTCTAATACTTGAATGGCCTAGTTCTTTGGTGATCTAGCGAGCTTAGTTCCGAGCTTTGAGTTGGCCTAATGTACCTCCGATGTCTTCCAGGCAGTACCAAGAGGTATAGATAAAGTCTCTCATTAGAGCGGCAGTCTGCTGAGGGTTGAACTGATGCAGGATAAAGTTCCTCCAAACTTTGAAAAAAGCTTTGGTTTTCAGTTCCTTGGATTGAAGAGTATTCAGTCTCTCCATGTGAAAAATATACAAAAGTTCTTGCTTTAGGAGTGCTAGATCTGGAGGAGAGGGGTCAAGCCACTTACATAAGATCGCTCTTCTGGCTGCTATCATAATAGTATGGGACAATAAAGAAGGGCTTTCCTGCGGGGGTTTGGAAGAGGTAGGAAAATAGTTAAAGAGCATCAACATTCGTAATTTTGTTAGTTTCTTTTTGCAAACTTTATTTGTATACTTGAGAACCTTATCCCAGAATACCTGGATTTTAGGACATTCCCACATGCAGTGTATGAGATCAGCACTAATTAAAGAGCACTTCAGACATAGGCTTCAATTCATCAAAGGGTGTTCGATAATAAAACCCCAGTCCTTAAAATACCGCATTCGGTATTTTACACTTCACTGTGCTAATTCATCAATATTTTCCCATGTGCGGTAGAGGTTCGTTAAGTTACCGAACTACTAGGCTTCAATTCATCAAAGGCTGTTCGATAACATCAGAGTGGTGCAGAGCAGCTTGGAATGTCTGTGTGTTGTTACAAGCTGATAACAATAGAAGGCATCCAGACATCCCTTTACATGTAAAGGTGTTATAGTTACTGTTACTTGTACTGCCTCTGCAGCTCTGAATCTGTCCATCAGTCTTTCTTAACATTTTATTTATTTGCCACAACGTAGATGAACTTCCTGGAGACATTACAAATGCCATGCTTGGTGATTTCACCACCAGCATCTTTGCATTATCAAACAGGGCCTGAAAGGGTTACACCACCGAAGGGAATCTGGGGATATATTTTGACCCGTTCTCTCTGCTCACTGCCTGGGGTCTGAAAGCTTTGTGTGGAGAAGCCTGTGTGACCTATCAGCGGCACTTGCAGGAGAACAGGGGCTGTTTCTATTGGCTGCCTGCTCCTGCTAATCATGAAAACATTCACACAGAAGGCTTTCGAAGCCTGTAACGACAGGGGAGAGCTGGAGATAAACACCGAATGTGTTAGCGAATGTGGGAACCTTGATGAATTAACATTTGTTGAGCACATGTCGGTAATTTATCTCATTGCTGTGTCATTTCAGCTTCTCATTCGGTAACAGCTTTGATGAATTAACATTTTCTAAAGTGCTTCGTTAAGTCAGCTGTTTTCAGCATTACCGAATGCGGTAATGCTTGATGAATTGAAGCCATTGTGAGGTATAACCAGGTGGCAGTTTTTTGTACTTAATGTTAAAAGCATACTTGCCCCTATGTATGAAAAGCAGATGAGAAGATCTCCACTTTTCATCCCGTATGATTTTCCTGACCATCATATTACCTTCTAAAATTTGTGGTCCTACCCCTTCTTCGTTTAATATTTGTTCCCATTTTTTCATTGCCTTGGAAGCTATACTAGAATTTGACAGACCCCTAATAGCTGCATACAACTCAGCCAGAGAAATGTATTGAACAGTTGGTTTTAATATATTATCAAATTTAGTAGGAGTCATTATGGATGAAACTGAGTGTAGGTTTGCCGCAACCATGGACCTAATCTGAGCATATGCTAAAAAGTCCCCAGAAATTAAGTTGAATTTTTGCCTCAGCTCAATGAAAGGGATCCATTTCCCTTCTTTCAGGTTAAACATGTGACCCAGCGATTTAAGCCCTTTTTCTTCCCATCTGGCAAATACTTTTTGATGAATACTAGGAGAAAAGTTGGGGTTGCCCCAAATTGGGAGATATTTGGAAATTTTGTAAGGAAGAAGACATTTCTTCCTGACAGCTTTCCAAGCTGCAATAGTATCTCTAAAAATAGAGCTGTGTTTTAATCTCAAGGGGAGGTTCTTAAGGGAGGCATGAAGCAGTCCAGTCAATGTCCAGGGGAGCGCTTGTTCCTGTTCTAGTTTCGTGTTTGAATATTGTTCACTGGAGGTGACCCAGTCGTGTGAATGCCGAAGCATAGCTGCTAAATTATATTCTCTTATGGAGGGAAGGTTTAGTCCACCCAGTAGTTTTGGCAAAGACAGCTTAGCTCTAGAGACCCTAGATTTCTTTGATTTCCAGATGAATTTTGACCAGGCTGAATTAAGTGTCATTATATCTTTATGTTTCAGGAGGAGTGGGACTGTCTGCAGAGGATACAAGAGTTTCCCCATAGAAATCATTTTTATGAGGGCTACTCGACCCGCAAAGCCTATAGGAAAATTTTGCCATTTCTCTAATTGGGCTATGATGTTTTGGATAAGTGGGGTTAAATTAAGCGAGTATAGCTGGGTGGGGTCCCTACTGATATTTATTCCCAGGTATCTGATTTTTGTAGTAGTTAATTTTACTCCCAGGTGTAACCAAGGGGTGATATCCGCCCTGGAGGACAGTGGAAGAAGCTCACTTTTGTCAAGGTTAGCCACGAACCCTGAAAAGGCGCCTACTTCTCTAATGACCTGCATTGCCAGGGGTACTTGAGTAGATGGGTTGGACAAGAAGAGTAGGATGTCATCTGCAAATAGGGCCTGTTGAACTTTTTTGGTGCCCACCTATATTCCCTCAAGTTTGGTTCTTAATATAATCGCTAATGGCTCTAATGCTAAATTGAATAAGAGCGGGGATAATGGGCATCCTTGTCTTGTTCCCCTTTTTAGCTCAATAGTTCTTGATAAAAAGCCTGGCACGGATATTTTGGCTTTTTGGTTAGAATACATGGCCTTCAAGGCGTTAAGGAAATGTCCTCCAAAATTTTGTTGCTTTAAGACCTCAAACAGCCAGTCCCACTCCACCTGGTCAAAAGCTTTTTCCGCATCAATACTTAAAAGAGCTGCTGTTTTGTAGGTTTTAGGATATGCTCTTACTTGTTCCAGTATGGTGATAACTTTTCTAATGTTAGTCACCGCTGCTCTGTGTCTGACAAAACCTACTTGATTTGGGTGAATCAGCCTAGGCAGTATGTCTGCCAGTCTATTTGCTAAAATTTTAGAGAGAAGTTTCGCATCCAAATCTATGAGTGAAATTGGGCGAAAGGAAGAGACTTGTTCTGGATCCTTTCCCTCTTTGGGAATCGGCTTGATGTGAGCTAGGTGTCCCGTAGAGGGGGAGTTTCCTGTCTGTAGTATTTTGTTGTAGACTGTACTAAGTGTCGGCGTGATGTCATCTTTAAGAATTTTGAAGTATTCAGAGGACAGTCCATCAGGACCTGGGGCTTTTCCAAGAGCTAAAGAGGTAATGGCTGCCTTAATCTCTGATGGACTGACATCTGCATTTAAGGATTCCTGTTCTTCTTCTGTTAGTTTTTTTAGGGGGATTTTTTGTAAGAAGGACCGGATTTCTGTCTGTTGGGGTTTTTTGGAGGAGTATAGTTGCTGGTAGTAATCCGCAAACAAGTTGCATACTGCTGGGGGTTGATGGATAAGGCTCCCCCTGGCATCTCTGACTGCTATTGGTTTTGAATTAAAGAGAGTTTTTTTCGTTAGAGAGGCTTGTAGTCTACCAATTTTCTCCCCAAATTTGTAATACTGGAGGTTTATATATGGCCTATGGGTTTCTTCCCGTACTCTTAGCCAGGTATCACAATTCAGTTTAGTAGTGATCCAAGCTTTCCTGTTTGTTTCTGGGGGGTTAGACCTATAATTAGTATACGCCTGCCTCACCTTAAGTACTGCATCTGTATACTGTTTATTTGCTTCCGCTTCTTTCTTTTTTTATATAGCCCATGATTTTACCTCTGAGGACTGCTTTAGAGGCTTCCCAGAACAGTATAGGGTTGACCTGATGTTGAGAATTGTCACTGATACTCTAGCCACCAGTTTTTCAGTAAAGTAGAGAAGTTTTCGTCTGAATACAAATGAGAAGGAAAGCGCCAAATGAAATCGTTTCCCTTAGGCGCTAAGTCATGCATTTCCACAGTTACTGGTGCATGGTCAGAAATGACCATGTCTTGTATGTTTGCTTTTAAAAGTCTCGATGAGAGTTTATCACGAAGAAGAATAATATCTATACGCGAGTGTGTCTTGTGCCTATGGGAGTAGTGAGAATACTCTCTAGATGTAGGTTTTAAAAAGCGCCAAGTATCAATTACACTGGTGGCTTCGATCAGGGGGACCAATCTCTTATCGTGTGATCTTGTGTGTGGGCTAGGCCCAGATCTGTCTTCCTTGACCTCCACCACCGAGTTCATGTCCCCTCCTATAATTAAATTTGGGTGCGTAATTTTTGTCAGTTTGGAAGTTAGGGAGTCAAAAAAAGGCTGATTTTGTTCATTTGGGGCATATACATTCCAAATGTTGAACATTTCATTATTACATTTCAGTTCAAGTGAAAGCCATCTGCCATGTGGATCTGCATCACAGTTCAAAACTTCTGCTCTAAAATTTTTGCTTAGGAGTATCAATACCCCCGCTTTTTTGTTAAGTGCTGGGGCCCCATAAACCTCTCCTACCCACTTTTTTTTCATATACTGGAATTGCTGCTGTGCTAGGTGTGTCTCCTGAAGGAGGCATATGTCAGGAGACAATTTTAAGTGACTTAAAGAGGAACTCCAGTGAAAATAATTTAATATAAAAAGGTGCTTAATTTTTACAATAATTATGTATACATGATTTAGTCAGAGTTTGCTCATTGTAAAATCTTTCCTCTCCCTGATTCACATTCTGACATGTATTACATGGTGACATTGTTACTGTGGGCAGATTATGTAGCTGTTCTGGCTTTAACAGACAGCTATAAACAGCCATTTCCTGTGTGTGTCATTGTTACATTGTGGCAGTTTGCCCAGAGTACCGTACGGTACCAGAGCCTCTTGTGGGAGGGGTTTCAGCACAAAATCAGTCATACAGCGCCCCCTGATGGTCTGTTTGTGAAAATCATTATATTTTTCATGTAAAAGTGGGTATCAGCTACTGATTGGGATAAAGTTCAATTCTTGGTCGGAGTTTCTCTTTAAGATACGTGATCGTTTGCCTGCTAACTGCAAGCCTTTAACATTCCAGGACACAAGTTTCATGTAACGACACAATCAACATGGCATATGACTTTTGGAATTTCACCATTAACATATAGTAAAGCTAGCTGGCTTACTGATAAGTGACACAATGCATCTTTAAACCCTCCCCCCATGCCCTGGCCCCTTTCCCAAGTAGCATATTCCTCCAGTAGGAGGAAAACAAACAAGCAAGCTGTGAACCAAATGAAAAACTCTTCCAGGGAAAAAGTACATTTCCCGTATATTGACTTCCTTTTTTTCCCGATGGTGGTTTTCTCCAACATGCTCCAAGACAGTCGCGCTTTTCAAACCAGATCTCTGCTATATGAATTGTTGTCCTTTTGGAAGGTCCCATCACACTGTTTGGCAGTCCTCCTTTCAAGCGGGATCCTCTCTAGGTGGTGAAGATTGCCTCCCAGGAGAGGACCGTGTCGGGCTTTGTGCATTAAGAAGGTAGTGTTGTACATCTTCGGGTGAGGCGAAATTTCGCCGCTTTCCATCTGACTCTATAATCCGCAGTATGGCCGGATACAATAGCATGAATTTTATGCCTCTGCTCTCTAGGGTGTTGCATGAAGATACAAAGGCTTGTCGTTTTTTAGAGACCTCCGCGGAGTAGTCGTTAAATAGACGCAGAGGACAGCTCTGTATTTCTAGTTGATCACCGTTACGGTAGGCAGCCATAAGCTTAGTTTTGTCTGCAAAGTCTAGGTAGCGCACCATTACCATGCGTGGCGTATTGCGGGCTTGCTTTTTACGAATTGGGCCCACTCTGTGCGCGCGTTCCACTTTCAGTGGCGCTTCCAGGCCTAGTGCTGCAGGTATCTCTCTGGCACATATGTCAAATAGTTGGGACTCAGGAATTTCCTCAGACAGTCCAATAACTCTGATATTATTGCGCCTGGAGCGATTCTCCAGGTCTTCGATTCTGTTGTGGGCTAAAGTGTTATCTCTAAGCAGGGTTTGTATCTTCAGGTTAGCGTTATGCAAGTCATCCTCGCAGTTACCCACCCTCTGCTCAGCCTCTTTGAGTCTTTTGGCCTGCTGCTGCATGTCTTTTTTGATGCCCTGTAAGGCCTGCTTAATGGTGTCTTGTATAGTAGCCTGTATGTCAGGTGCTAGAGCTTTGCCTACCTCCTCTGCCAGCTTTTTGTAATCGATCTGCAGGCTGTGCTTAGTGCCTCCTCTGCGCGAGCCCACTTCTGATTCTCCGTCCGAGCTAGAGCAGCGAGACTGTGCCTCATCCTCCAGGTTCTGTTGTGTGGCCTTCCGTGCGGATCTCCTGCCCGCCATCTTGGGAGTGGCCTCTCCGCGGGATTGCGAGTTTTGCCCCAGGCGTGTTAGATAGCAGTCCATCCGCCGTATCAAACGCCTCAATGCCGTGAGTTTCTTCCCGGGAGCGGTTGCGGGTGGTTTAGACGGGCAATTGATGGGTAGCAGGCTGGAAAGCGCAGCTGTCGGCCGGAGCTCTGCTCCTACGCTACCACCATGCGGGCGCCGGAACCGGAAGTATTATTACCGACTTGTTAAGTGATTACCTCAACACATGTCAGTAAAATGTCAGCAAATGTTAATTCATCAAGCTCACAGCATTCGATAACATGTGCGGCGTTTATCTCCAGCTCTCCCCTGTCGATAAGGAGCTTGGAATGCCTTCTCCGTGTGTGACAGGACCATAGAAACCTCCCCTGTCCCCTGCAAGTGCTGCTGATAGGTTGGCCAGGCTTCTCGGGTGGAACAGACCCCCCCCAGGCAGCCAGGGGAGAGAAAAGAATTAAAGTTATTTTCCAGACACCCTTCTTTTCTAGGCACCCTTTGGTAGTGTAACCCCTTGAGTGCCTGTTTAAATATGCAGGGATGCAAGTGGGAGCTCGTGGCAAAATGACCTAAGCAAGGAATGTGTAATGTTTCTCAGCAGTTTATCTAAGCTGTGGCAAGTAAATAGAAACTTAAGACTAATGAGACAGATTCAGCAAGAGCAGAGGCAGCACAACAAATATAAAAGGCACATGTATAGGGATGTCGGTGCTGCCTCTTTCCTATTGTAATGCCCTCACTGCACGGACCTCTTCGGTAACTTACCGAACATCTACCACATGTGTGAAAATATTGATGAATTAGCACAGTGAACTGTAAAATACCGAATGCGGTATTTTAAGGACTGGGATTTTATTATCGAACACCCTTTGATGAATTGAAGCCATTGTCCCTCATATCTCCCTCTATGGAGAATATAATATCACTTGTAACACAGTTATTAAACTCAGCCAAGTGGTCTGGGCCGGGTAAACCCCCTTAGGGCCCTCTGATCTGTGTATCTCTTGTAATGGAGAGGTACAACCTGGCAGATCACTTTTGGAATGGAGGAACCCCCTCAGGGCCCTCTCTGCCACTATTTGGAGGCCTGTGTAAAATCTGGCATGTTCCCTTCCCATAAAATGGCCTAGCCAGCAGCATGAAAAAGTCCCTCTACTTTTTTCACTCCACTTGTCGGGGCCGGCTCTATGCAGGGGCAAGAGAGGGCAGTTCCCCCTCAAATTAATGTCCCTCAGACCTGTGTCCATCCCCTTTGTCCAGTATCCCCCTTGTCCTTTACATAGAAGACATGCCAGGCTTCCAGGAGCAAACGACCAATCAGGCAGGGGGCGCTGCCCCAGACCACCAATCACAGCTGCTCCCTGCTGCTATTTAACAGGACCCACTGCTCTTCAGGGCTGGACCATGGCTCTCTCACTGAGTGTAGTGATTGGCCTCAATCAGAGAGCCATGGTCCTGCCCTTGAGACCAGTGGGTCCTATTAAATAGCGAGCAGGGAATAGCTGAGATTGGCGATCTGGGGACTACCTTGAGCCACGTTGCGTGATTATACGCGACTTGAGGAGGACTGAAGTCAAGTCAGTGAGCCATGCGGCGGAGGATGAAGGCAGACATTGCCGCAGGAAGCCTGGCTGGAACGGGTGACAATCTGGTACAGAGCACTGCTGTGCACACGATGATGCCCCCTTCACATTTCTGACTGCCCCCTCTTAGGTGCCTGTCTAGAACCGGCCCTGCTGCTTGTACAGAATTGTGCAAGTTTATCTGTAGTCTGTTTTTTTAAATGTAGAAAAAAAGAAAGTAAGAAGTGTTGCGTCAAAAATTATAGCTGCTGAACCTGATTAAGGGTAACCCAATTCCTCTCAATAAATACTCATAAAATATCAGACAGCGCTGGATTAGATATATATTGTATAAATATACTTCTTAAAACCTCAAATGATGGAAGGAAAGGGTAATGGTCTGTTGGACAATATGCACAACTTTAATATAATAGGAACAATAGATAAAAATGATGCAATGGAAATAAAATATTACTAATATAAACAAATAAAATGAAAATAAAATGAAAATAGAATAAAAATTAACTGCTTCCAGTTAATATGCTTGTAACCCGGGCAATAGGAGAGGTGGTGGTGATCGGTTGTGACACAATGAGTGACTATCAATCTGTATTAAGACACATTCATAGATCCTGCCTGATCTTAGTTGAATGGGAGAGGTGATGTTGGTTTAAGGTATGGCAGAAGGGTAATCCTCCGTGATGTAGTTTAAGGTATGGCAGAAGGGTAATCCTCCGTGATGTAGTTTAAGGTATGGCAGAAGGGTAATCCTCCGTGATGTAGTTTAAGGTATGGCAGAAGGGTAATCCTCCGTGATGTAGTTTAAGGTATGGCAGAAGGGTAATCCTCCGTGATGTAGTCACTTGACAGATTGCACAATGATGTTTCCAAACAGTAAGCTGGAGTCCGGCTCCTTGTGAACAAGTTATGAGTGACAGTAGTGTAGATAGTAGGGCTCACATGAATCAGATGGCAATGACATTGACGGCTGTACTCACGATCCCAAGGAAATACGAGTGGACGAGTCCTGAATGGGAGCCGCTCAATCTCACTGGCTCCGGCCGGCAGCACAGTGGGAGAGACTGACCAAGCTGCAGGATGTAAGCTGCAGGGTCGGGCAGGCTGCCCGACTCCCAGAAGAGATGCGCTGATGTTGGAATGAATAGCCACGGGCTCCGTTCACCAAACCGCTCCGTGCTAACTTGCGCAGCCGCACTATTTATATATTTATATTTATATACATTAATACCACATGGTCTCAACAAAGAAATAGAGCTTTACGCTTTTGAGTGACAGCGAGTGCGTCTGGAGAGCATAAAAGTCAGCCCACTCTAATCCTCGTGTTGCCAGCTTTGAGAAAGGGAGGCGTTCCTCCCGAAACGTCAGCATCAGGCATCACGTGTGACGTCACACAGGACGAGGAGTAGTGCGGCTGCGCAAGTTAGCACGGAGCGGTTTGGTGAACGGAGCCCGTGGCTATTCATTCCAACATCAGCGCATCTCTTCTGGGAGTCGGGCAGCCTGTCCGACCCTGCAGCTTACATCCTGCAGCTTGGTCAGTCTCTCCCACTGTGCTGCCGGCCGGAGCCAGTGAGATTGAGCGGCTCCCATTCAGGACTCGTCCACTCGTATTTCCTTGGGATCGTGAGTACAGCCGTCAATGTCATTGCCATCTGATTCATGTGAGCCCTACTATCTACACTACTGTCACTCATAACTTGTTCACAAGGAGCCGGACTCCAGCTTACTGTTTGGAAACATTATTGTGCAATCTGTCAAGTGACTACATCACGGAGGATTACCCTTCTGCCATACCTTAAACTACATCACGGAGGATTACCCTTCTGCCATACCTTAAACCAACATCACCTCTCCCTTTCAACTAAGATCAGGCAGGATCTATGAATGTGTCTTAATACAGATTGATAGTCACTCATTGTGTCACAACCGATCACCACCACCTCTCCTATTGCCCGGGTTACAAGCATATTAACTGGAAGCAGTTAATTTTTATTCTATTTTCATTTTATTTTTTATTTTCATTTTATTTGTTTATATTAGTAATATTTTATTACCATTGCATCATTTTTATCTATTGTTCCTATTATATTAAAGTTGTGCATATTGTCCAACAGACCATTACCCTTTCCTTCCATCATTTGAGGTTTTAAGAAGTATATTTATACAATATATATCCAATCCAGCGCTGTCTGATATTTTATGAGTGTTTTTTTAAATGTATTTGGAGGCTGTACAACTTGCTCTACACAGTCTTTCTCTCAAATTTTCCACCACTGATTTTTATAGTGTTCAAATGTTTGATCAACCTGAAGCTATCAGCCTGTTCAATCGAATGTCCAGCAAATTGAACAAAGAGCTATTCAACCAACAATAGTCTATAGCATGTGATTGTAACACATATAACAATAACCTGCCCCCTCTCCACCCCAGAATTTCTGTATCTCCCCTCCAGCCCAAACACCTGTATCCAATCATCTCCTAATTTACATTTGGGGTGCAGCACTGAGGCATTGGGGTGTCTATAGCAGTGACTGTAACACATAACAATAACCTGTCCTCCTCTCCACCCCAGAATTCCTGTATCTCCCCTCCCGCCCAAACACCTGTATCCAATCATCTCCTAATTTACATTTGGGGTGCAGCACTGAGGCATTGGGGTGTCTATAGCAGTGACTGTAACACATATAACAATAACCTGTCCCCCTCTCCACCCCAGAATTCCTGTATCTCACCTCCAGCCCAAACACCTGTATCCAATCATATTCTTCTAATTTACATTTGGGGTGCAGCACTGAGGCATTGGGGTGTCTATAGCAGTGATTGTAACACATATAACAATAACCTGCCCCCCTCTCCACCCCAGAATTCCTGTATCTCACCTCCAGCCCAAACACCTGTATCCAATCATCTCCTAATCTACATGTGGGGTGCAGCACTGAGGCATTGGGGTGTCTATAGCAGTGACTGTAACACATATAACAATAACCTGTCCCCCTCTCCACCCCAGAATTCCTGTATCTCACCTCCAGCCCAAACACCTGTATCCAATCATCTCCTAATTTACATGTGGGGTGCAGCACTGAGGCATTGGGGTGTCTATAGCAGTGACTAACTCATATAACAATAACCTGTCCCCCTCTCCACCCCAGAATTCCTGTATCTCACCTCCAGCCCAAACACCTGTATCCAATCATCTCCTAATTTACATTTGGGGTGCAGCACTGAGGCATTGGGGTGTCTATAGCAGTGATTGTAACACATATAACAATAACCTGTTCCCCTCTCCACCCCAGAATTCCTGTATCTCACCTCCAGCCCAAACACCTGTATCCAATCATCTCCTAATCTACATGTGGGGTGCAGCACTGAGGCATTGGGGTGTCTATAGCAGTGACTAACTCATATAACAATAACCTGTCCCCCTCTCCACCCCAGAATTCCTGTATCTCACCTCCAGCCCAAACACCTGTATCCAATCATCTCCTAATTTACATTTGGGGTGCAGCACTGAGGCAATGGGATGTCTATAGCAGTGACTGTAACACAACAATAACCTGTCCCCCTCTCCACCCCAGAATTCCTGTATCTCACCTCCAGCCCAAACACCTGTATCCAATCATCTCCTAATTTACATTTGGGGTGCAGCACTGAGGCATTGGGGTGTATCTGCTTTATTTGTGCTGGAGTGTAATATGATCTGGTAATAGATCTGACTTCTAATACCTTTTCTTTTGCTGCTGTCATATTTATAGTACAATATACATCTCATTATAGTAAACACCAAGAAACCGGGAAAAGTGATTTATTATATCAGAAATTGCCCTAGAAATGGCCCAGCATGCCCTGGTACATGCTCTTCTGCACAGGAGCTGCTCTGTCCTCCCATTGGAGGTCCAGTACAAGCACTTGCCCTAGAAATGGCCCAGCATGCCCTGGTACATTCTCTGCTGCACAGGAGCAGCTCTGTCCTCCCATTGGAGGTCCAGTACAAGCACTTGCCCTAGAAATGGCCCAGCATGCCCTGGTACATTATCTGCTCCACAGGAGCTGCTCTGTCCTCCCATTGGAGGTACAGTACAGCCATCGCTGAATAGAGGCAGCCAGTCGCTTCCTGTGAGTGGCACCGATACCTCCATGGGCAAGATATGCAGCACATGTCCTGCAAAACTTTCTGCCCACACTTGAGCCAATCATGAAGCCTCTCTTCAAAATGCAGCAAATCATGATAAGCCACTTGCATCTGTAATGACAGTGTCTCCAATACCTCCATGGGTGGGACTTAGCACTCTCCTCTCAACTCTCCTTAGTTTTGCAGCAAGTAGGCCCGCTCTGATCTGCATTACAAGAGTAAGTAGCCTATACTACACTCCATGCGCTACCAAAAGTGTCATCGCTAATAAGAGAAGAGATACCCGCGAGTGCGTCCAATCCCGTGGATACTTTTATTGGTGATTTCAAAGTGGAAGTGGGAACTCTGCATCATCTTTTGTTTACATTCACATTATTCCTCATTTTCCCCAGGCTGCTTATTTGTACAGTATATATTGAATTTGTACTGTATATCCAGAGCTAGTGCCATTCTTCTTGTCTTACAAATGTTATCAGGAATCAACTCACCTGCAACCAGCCTGAAGAGAGCAGCCGACCATGGGATTCACATTGACATATGACGCAAGCTCAGAATCAAAAAAACGTTATTTCGCCAAGCATAACGGTTACGCCCGGAATTGGGTTTGGCACAATACATAGCTCCAGGGAAGGACAAGTTGCAAGACTCTAAGCAGTGGAAACAAACAAAAAAAACCCCAAAAAACATCAATTACATTTACATTGCTCATTATACAAAACAGATCATCCTGTATTCAGATCCAGTTTGACATATGGATAGAGTTACACATTCGGTGTGATCGACTGATTGATTTGTCATTTTCACGTGGCACCCTCGGGGTGGGAGGCTGGTGATGGAACTGATGGGAGAATGTGGAGGGAGTTAAGGAGGCTGACAGCCGAGGGAAAGAATGAGTTCATGTGTCTGGCGGTCCTCGTGGAGATGACCCTAAGCCTCCGGCCAATGGAAGCAAACTGAAGTAGCGGTTGCCTGGGCGGGAATAGTCGTTTGCTATCTTCAGTGCCCTGGAACGCAACCTTGTGTTGTATAAGTGTGCAAGTGAGGGGTCTACCAATGATCCTCTCTGCCGACCTAATGACCCTCTGTAGTTTGTGCTTGTCACTGCAGGTGGCGCCAGCATGCCAGACCAAAATGGAAGAGCAGAGGATCGATTCAACGGTGGCGGAGAAGAAGTTTGTTAGAATCTCTTGGGCCATGCCGAACTTCCTCAGTTGGCGAAGGAAGTAAAGTCTCTGCTGGGCTTTCCTCTGGATGATGGAGATGTAAGCCTTCCAGCCGAGGTCGTTGGAGATGGTAGTGCCCAGAAGACTGGCGCACGGTACTCTTGCCACCTCCATGCCGTTGATGAAGATGGGAGGTGGGGTGGAAGCAGCCTTCCTGAAGTCTACGATCAGCTCGACTGTTTTTGCAGTGTTTAGCACCAGACTGTTCTCCTTACTCCACAGGCAGATTCTCTCCACCTGCTGGCAGTACTGAACATTATCATTGGTGACCAGGCCGACAATGGCGGTGTCATCGGCAAACTTGATGACCTTAACCGAGTTCACTATCACTGAACTATCGGATCTGCAGCTGTTCGTGTAGAGCAGGTGTAGGGAACGTTGGCTCTCCAGATGTTAAGGAACTACAAGTCCCACAATGCATTGCAGGAGTCTAACAGCCACACTCCTAATTAATAAAGGCAAATGCATGCTGGGATTTGTAGTTTTATCACAGCTGGAGAGCCAAGGTTCCCTACCCCTGGTGTAGAGGGAGAACAGCAGTGGAGACAGTACACAGCCAAGAGGTGCACCAGTGTTTGTTGTCATGACCTTTGAGTGGATGTTCCCCAGCTTGACAACTTGGGTCCTGTTGGTGAGGAAGTCCGTGATCCACAGGCGTAGGCTGGGATGGACACCAAGTGTAGCTAGATTGTCCAGGAGAATGTGTGGGCAGATGGCATTGAAGGCCGAGCTGAAGTCCAGGAGTAGTATTCTGGCATACGCATCTGGCCTGTCGAGGTGGTCATAGATGAGTTCCAGGCAGGTGTTGATGGCATCGTCTGTGGACCTGTTTGCCCTATAGGCAAACTGGTAGGGGTCCAGAAGGGCTAAGGTACAGTGTTTGAGGGTGGATAGGACCGCCCACTCCAGGGTTTTCATAATGACGGATGTCAGGGCTACAGGCCTAAAGTTGTTAAGTTCAGAGACCCCCTGCTTCTTAGGGACCGGTATGATAGTGGACCTTTTAAAACATGCAGGGACCTTGCCTTCCTTTAGTGACTTGAAGATGGCGGAGTGGATTGGCGTGAGTTGCTGAGAGCAGGTTTTCAAGCAGACTGGGGACATGCCATCAGATCCAGAGGCTTTCCTGGAGTTTAATGTGGATAGGAGGTGCCGGACATCAGCCTCACCAACCACCAGTGGAGAGGGTTGGTCCGGGAAATCGTTCTTGGAGCCTGAAGGTGGGTGTTGCTAGATCCTCCCCAGGTGCTACCTGTCTCTCAAACCTGCAGTAGAATTTACTAAACTCTTCCGCTAGTTCATGGCTGGGTGGTGCCTGTTAGGGGTGGGGGCTTGTAGTTAGTGGCAGCCTTAAGCCCTTTCCATACAGCACGTGAGTCATTTGAGCGCAGGTTCTGTCTCAACCTCTCAGCATACTCCTTTTTTGCAGCTCTCAGTTCTTGTTTCAGGACGTTTTTTGCCCTCCTGTATTTTACCTGGTTCCCAGACCTGTGTGCAGCCTCTTTACACTTCCACAGTTGCCGCAGTTTGTTTGTGAACCACGGTTTGTTATTCAGATAGACCTTGAATGATTTGGTTGGTACGCAAGAGTCCTCACAAAAACTGATGTATGAAGCAACGTTATCGGCCCACTCATCTAGGTTTGCTGCCTTCAGGGACTCCCAGTCGGTGCTGTCAAAACAGGCTTGAAGACAGAGTTTAGCTTCATCTGACCACACTTTGGTGGACTTGAGGGTTGGTTTTCCTGATTCCAGGTGCCTTCGGTAGGTGGGGATTTGATGGATGATACAGTGGTCAGAGGAGCCAAGAGCTGCCCATGGGAATTCCTTGAATGCGTCCTTCAGTACCGTGTAGCAGTGGTCGAGGGTGTTAGGGCCCCTAGTGGGGCAGGCTACATGCTGGTGGTAATGTGGCATCTCCTGTCAAAGGTTGGCCTTGTTGAAGTCGCCCAGGATGATGAATAGTGAGATCGGAAGGGATGTCTCCCACTGCGAGATGATCTTGCTGAGGTCCAGAAGGGCAAGTTTGGCGTCAGCAACAGGGGGTATGTACACTCAGACCAGGACGTAGGAGGAAAATTCCCGTGGTGAGTATGACGGCCTGCAGTTAATGAGTAGGAGTTCAAGGTTGGGGGAGCACTTCCTGTCGAGCACTGACGTAGTGGGGGACCATGAGGAGCTGATGTAGAAGCAGATTCCACCACCCCCTTTTTCCCGGAGAGGACAAGGTCGAGGTCTGCTCAGATGAGATTGAAGCCAGGGAGATGAAGGGCGTTCTCAGGGATGTCCTCGTTACATAGTTTTTTGGGTTGAAAAAAGACATACGTCCATTGAGTTCAACCAGAGAACAAAGTACAACACCAGCCTGCTCCCTCACATATCCCTGTTGATCCAGAGGAAGGCAAAAAACCCTTACAAGGCATGGTCCAATTAGCCCCAGAAGGGAAAAAAATCCTTCCCGACTCCAGATGGCAATCAGATAAAATCCCTGGATCAACATCATTAGGCATTACCTAGTAATTGTAGCCATGGATGTCTTTCAACGCAAGGAGAGCATCTAAGCCCCCTTTAAATGCAGGTATAGAGTTTGCCATAACTACTTCCTGTGGCAATGCATTCCACATCTTATTCACTATCACTAGTGTAGCCATGTTTCTGTGAAACAGAGGGCCGGAGTGTATCTGCAGTGGTCTCTCCTGTCGCAGAGAAGGCGCAGTTCATCAAGTTTGTTGGGGAGGGAACGGACATTAGCCAGGAGGACTGGGGATAGCTGATCGAGGTCCTTTTTTCATTAGTCTCACACGGGCGCCTGCACGACAGCCCCTCCGCCGCTGGCCTGCACGGGATCCTGGAGCAGTATTCCATATTTCCTGGATGTTATTCCAGACCAGGTCGGACAGGTGGCCGTCCAGAGGACCGAGGGCTGCGTTCTTCCCACTCGAGAAACTGCTCTCTGATGTGGAGCGGCCTTTGGTAGCGGTGAGTGCTGGAAGAGCTGGAAGCTGGAGTGTGGGCCCTCCACGTGCTGGCGCCTAGTAGGCCAGAGCGGCATCCGGGGGAGCTGGCATGGTGGATCGACCGCATAGCCCTGGAGCAGCCATTGCCACAAGTGGTGGTGGTTGTGGCTCGGATGCGGTGGAGGTTGTGGTTGCAGGGGCTGCAGAACTTATCAAGGACTCCTGAGGTTGCAGCCGCGGCGATCCTGCACAGCTTGTGGCTAGGTGTGGAGCAAGCACCACGTGGGAGGATGGAGTCCTATTATGCCCGTTGGTGGATGTATGCGACTGGCCATACATCTACTTTCAGATTGGAGAGCTGCATGTACCAGGCGGCAACTGGAGGATGAGGCAGCAGGCAGTGTCTCTGGATTACAGGGAGATCCTCCTGCGAAAAATGCCATGCATGCGGTGTCGGGGTTCCAGTCTCTCAGCCGCTGGGAGGGCTCCATAGCAGCGGCGAGAGGGAGGAGGCACGTGGTTGGTCAGCGAATTCACTTTCGGGGAGGCCGGCTTCTCTCCCTATCCACTTGGGTAGCCCAGAAGGTATCAGCAGCTGTAGGAGGGTCGGCAAGTCGCGGCCGCTGGCGGATAGCTTGCCGATGGGTCCGCGACCGCTGTTGAGAGGCTGGAGACTGAGCTGCACTGAGGCAGGAGGCTAACTAAAACTTAAAAAGACTAAGAAAGGTAAAAAAAAAAAAATTAAAGAAAAGCTACTAGCACAAAAAAAAAGAAAAAGTATCGGAGCTCATGTGTGCCGTGGCTGCTGATCCAGAGCCATCTTGGGAGTCAGCATAACACACGGGCCAAAAAAATGTTTACTATAACAGAAGTTTTATTATATTCAAGTTTACCATACCAAGTGTTGCTCCCATAGACTTATATTGGAGATTGGCCGGGACCTGAAGAGAAAGTTTAATATACCCGAATGTTTACTATACCTAACTTTATTTTAACGAGATTATACTGCATTATTGTGTAAAATAGCTGCCATTCTTCCTCTGTGAGGATGTAACAATATACATCCATAATGTTACCCCTAATTATTTGGAGAAGATCCCGTCACAGTCACAGCGATCCAATCTCTCTGAATATCAGTCCTGTGTGTGTCCAGCTTAACATTGCTGGGAGATAAATCCCTCTCTGCTTATCTTACTGGACTTTGTGCATTCAGCTCAAATCTGGTTATTTTTTCTGAATATAAAACAAAAGACAGAGAGAAATTTCCTTTCCACAGTTTATAAGTAGATCAATAACAATGGTACATAGAAATTTATTTTCACATTATTATCATTCTTATTATTATTTATTGATATAGCACTAAAGCGTTTTATACAGTAAATAATCTAGGTCTATGGCAGTGATCTGCAAACTTGCCTCTCCAGCTGTTAAAGTGGTCTAACACCCAACATTTCAACTTTGCTTTAAAAGATTGCTTCCAGCTTAGAAACTATTATGCCAGATTTTTTTTTTAGGAGAAATTCACTGAATGGATTAAACATGACATTTTAGTGTTGCATTTAGCTAGAAATCCTCCTCCGTGCTGAGGTTTAGATACAAATGTATCTATTTACAATGTAAATAAACAAACACCTCTCTGAGAGAGCACAGAGGGCTTCCCAGACAGGCTTTTCAGAGGTTTATTTGTATTCCAAACAAAAATACATTTGTATCTAAACCTCAGCACAGATTCGGATTTCTAGCTAAATGCAAAACTAAAATGTCATGTTTAACCCATTCAGTGAATTTCTGCTTAAAAAAAATCTGGCATAATAGTTTCTAAGCTGTAAGCAATCTTTTAAAGTAAAGTTGTAATGCTGGGTGTTAGACCGCTTTAAGCAACTACAGGTCCCACAATGCATTTGCCTTTATGAATCATGACTGTGGCTGTCAGACTCCTGCAATGCATTGTGGGACTTGTAGTTCCATAACAGCTGGAGAGTCAAGTTTGCAGATCACTGGCCTATGTGTAACAATCTAAGCTCTAGCATAGCCTAAGGCCAGTCATATCCATGTGACATAAAATCTGGGTCATTCAGCTCCCATAAAAACAAATCATTATCTTTTCAGCAATCACTTGTTATCAGGAGTATTTTTTTAGCCAGATAAAAGGGTTTTGGCTTTTATTTACTCTTCAGTAGAGCCTTGACTGCATGTGACAGCAGATCCTGCCTCACTTGCATAAGTAAGGCCCCTGGCTTATTGACCCTTACAAAGGAAAATATACAGAGAAAACACAGGTAAGTTCTAACTAGGCTTAGTACTACATGTCCCCATGTTAACTCATTTTGTCACCTCAGTTCAGGGACATTAACAAACCAATGCATGGAGTAGAATGAACGTGTCCTTGGTAGTCTGTGTAAAAATGCTTCCAGGTACACTTCTGAAGAAGTAAAAGAATCATTGTAATAGACAGATATAGCCGATGCATTCCCACACTCAACACAAATGTCCGACGAGCTGTGATTTATGCCCAAAACATTTCCCACACTCAGCACATGAATAGGGCTTCTCACCAGTGTGAGATCGCTCATGTCTGAAAAGATGTGATTTCCGGGCAAAACATTTCCCACACTCAGAACATGAAAATGGCTTCTCACCAGTGTGAGATCTTTCATGTGTGACAAGGCGTGACTTGTATGGAAAACATTTCCCACACTCAGCACATGAAAAGGGCTTATCAGCAGTGTGACATCTCCCATGACTGACAAGCTGCGATTTCTGTGCAAAACATTTCCCACACTCCATACATAAATAGGGCTTCTCACCAGTGTGAGATCTCTCATGACTGATAAGATTTGATTTAGTAACAAAACATTTCCCACACTCAGCACATGAATAGGGCTTCTCACCAGTGTGAGATAGTTCATGTCTGAAAAGATGTGATTTCCGAGCAAAACATTTCCCACACTCTCCACATGAATAAGGCTTCTCACCAGTGTGACATCTCTCATGTGTGACAAGGCGTGATCTGTATGCAAAACATTTCCCACACTCAGCACATGGAAAGGCCTTTTCACCAGTGTGAGATCTCTCATGAATGTCAAGCTGTGATTTCTGTGCAAAACATTTCCCACACTCAGCACATGAATAGGACTTTTGATCAGTGTGAGATCTTTCATGCCTTACAAGCTCCGATTTCTGTACAAAACATTTCCCACATGCAGAACATGAAAAGGGCTTCTCACCAGTATGAGATCTCTCATGAAGGAGAAGATGTGATTTCCGGAAAAAAAATTTCCCACATTCAGCACATGAATAGGGTTTCTGACCAGTGTGAGATCTCTTGTGTCTGACAAGGTGTGGTTTATGTCCGAAACTTTTCCCACATTCAGAACATGAATAGGGCCTCTCACCAGTGTGAGATCTTTTATGTCTGAGAAGATATGATTTCTGGGCAAAACATTTCCCACACTCAGCACATGTATAGGGCTTCTCACCAGTGTGAGATCTCTCATGTATGACAAGATTTGATTTCCAAACAAAACATTTCCCACATGTGGAACAGGAATGAGACCCTCCAGCAGGGGGAGAGCTGTGCTGGGTATGAGGCCCCTCAGGGTTAGACAGCTGAGGGGAGTCTGGGGGAATATTTGGAGTAACCAGGATATCTGCAGGAGACTCTTGTCCAGTGACATCACCATCCGTTGTACAGTCTGTGGATACAGAGAGACGAGTCTCTGAGAGGTTCCTGATGCCGGGACTCCACCCTGCAAATAGAGAAACATCATCACTTCCTGTTAGAGAATTCTGAGGGGAGGAACAATTATCATTAGGGAGGGTAAGTGAGCTGCTGATAATTCCAAGTTAGTGCAAAGTTCATTCAGATGGATGGAAAAGCAGCTGCATAACTTTGCATATAATTTCCACCATCTGAGAGTTATTGGCATGTCCCTGACCATCAATAGTTATCATAAGGAACACACCGTATTTTTAACATTTGAGTAAGATAGATTCAAATATAACTTATTACAAATCATTTAAAAACGGACTAAAAAAGGAATGGAAGCCCCCCCCCCCCCTTTGATAAAATGGAGGACCCCTTTTCTTAAAGGGAACCCTAACAGAGGGATTTGGATGTTTCCTTTTAAACAATACCAGTTGCCTGGCAGTCCTGCTGATCTCTTTGGCTGCAGTATTGGCTGAATCACACACCTGAAACAAGCATGCAGCTAATCCAGTCTGACTTCACTCAGAGCACCTGATCTGCATGCTTGTTAAAGGGATGTGGCTGAAAGCAATAGAGACACAGGATCAGAGGGAGATTCAGGCAACTTGTATTATTTTAAAAGGAAAAATCTATATCCTTCTCAGTTTAGATTCTCTTTAAGGTCAATGTACACACACCTGCTGGCCACATAGCGTCTGGGAAGGACAATGTACACACACCTGCTGGTAACACTGTGTATGGGAAGGACAATGTACACACCTGCTGGTAACACTGTGTCTGGGAAGGACAATGTACACACACCTGCTGGCCACATAATGTCTGGGAAGGGCAATGTACACACCTGCTGGTAACACTGTGTCTGGGAAAGTCAATGTACACACACCTGCTGGCCACATAGTGTTTGGGAAGGACAATGTACGCACACCTGCTGGTAACACCATGTCTGGGAAGGACAATGTACATACACCTGCTGGTAACACTGTGTCTGGGAAGGACAATGTACACACACCTGCTGGTAACACTATGTATGGGAAGGACAATGTACATACACCTGCTGGTAACATTGTGTCTGGGAAGGACAATGTACATACCCTGCTGGTAACACTGTGTCTGGGAAAGTCAATGTACATACACCTGCTGGCCACATAGTGTTTGGGAAGGACAATGTACATACCCTGCTGGTAACACCGTGTCTGGGAAGGACAATGTACACACGCCTGCTGGCCACATAGTGTCTGGGAAGGACAATGTACACACACCAGCTGGCAACACTGTGTCTGGGAAGGACAATGTACACACACCTGCTGGCAACACTGTGTCTGGGAAGGGCAATGTACACACACCAGCTGGCAACACTGTGTCTGGGAAGGACAATGTACACACACCAGCTGGCAACACTGTGTCTGGGAAGGACAATGTACACACACCAGCTGGCAACACTGTGTCTGGGAAGGACAATGTACACACACCAGCTGGCAACACTGTGTCTGGGAAGGACAATGTACACACACCAGCTGGCAACACTGTGTCTGGGAAGGACAATGTACACACACCAGCTGGCAACACTGTGTCTGGGAAGGGCAATGTACACACACCTGCTGGTAACACTGTGTCTGGGAAGGACAATGTACACACACCTGCTGGTAACACTGTGTGTGGGAAGGACAATGTACATACACCTGCTGGTAACACTGTGTCTGGGAAGGACAATGTACATACACCTGCTGGTAACACTGTGTCTGGGAAGGACAATGTACACACACCTGCTGGTAACACTGTGTCTGGGAAGGCCAATGTACATACACCTGCTGGTAACATTGTGTCTGGGAAGGACAATGTACATACCCTGCTGGTAACACTGTGTCTGGGAAAGTCAATGTACACACACCTGCTGGCCACATAGTGTTTGGGAAGGACAATGTACATACCCTGCTGGTAACACCGTGTCTGGGAAGGACAATGTACACACACCAGCTGGCAACACTGTGTCTGGGAAGGACAATGTACACACGCCTGCTGGCCACATAGTGTCTGGGAAGGACAATGTACACACACCAGCTGGCAACACTGTGTCTGGGAAGGACAATGTACACACACCTGCTGGCAACACTGTGTCTGGGAAGGGCAATGTACACACACCAGCTGGCAACACTGTGTCTGGGAAGGACAATGTACACACACCAGCTGGCAACACTGTGTCTGGGAAGGACAATGTACACACACCAGCTGGCAACACTGTGTCTGGGAAGGACAATGTACACACACCAGCTGGCAACACTGTGTCTGGGAAGGACAATGTACACACACCAGCTGGCAACACTGTGTCTGGGAAGGGCAATGTACACACACCTGCTGGTAACACTGTGTCTGGGAAGGACAATGTACACACACCTGCTGGTAACACTGTGTCTGGGAAGGACAATGTACACACACCAGCTGGCAACACTGTGTCTGGGAAGGACAATGTACATACACCTGCTGGTAACACCGTGTCTGGGAAGGACAATGTACACACACCAGCTGGCAACACTGTGTCTGGGAAGGACAATGTACACACACCTGCTGGTAATATTGTGTCTGGGAAGGGCAATGTACACACACCTGCTGGTAACACTGTGTCTGGGAAGGCCAATGTACATACACCTGCTGGTAACACTGTGTCTGGGAAGGACAATGTACACGCGCCTGCTGGTAAGACTGTGTCTGGGAAGGGCAATGTACACACACCTGCTGGTAACACTGTGTCTGGGAAGGCCAATGTACATACACCTGCTGGTAACACTGTGTCTGGGAAGGGCAATGTACATACACCTGCTGGCAGCATCATGTCTGGGAAGGGCAATGTACACACACACACCTGCTGGTAACACTGTGTCTGGGAAGGACAATGTACACACACCTGCTGGTAATATTGTGTCTGGGAAGGCCAATGTACATACACCTGCTGGTAACACTGTGTCTGGGAAGGGCAATGTACATACATCTGCTGGTGACACCGTGTCTGGGAAAGGCAATGTACACACACCAGCTGGCAACACTGTGTCTGGGAAGGACAATGTACACACACCTGCTGGTAATATTGTGTCTGGGAAGGGCAATGTACATACACCTGCTGGTAACACTGTGTCTGGAAAGGGCAATGTACACACACCTGCTGGTAACACTGTGTCTGGGAAGGCCAATGTACATACACCTGCTGGTAACACTGTGTCTGGGAAGGGCAATGTACATACACCTGCTGGCAGCATCATGTCTGGGAAGGGCAATGTACACACACACACCTGCTGGTAACACTGTGTCTGGGAAGGACAATGTACACACACCTGCTGGTAATATTGTGTCTGGGAAGGCCAATGTACATACACCTGCTGGTAACACTGTGTCTGGGAAGGGCAATGTACATACATCTGCTGGTGACACCGTGTCTGGGAAAGGCAATGTACACACACCTGCTGGCAACACTGTGTCTGGGAAGGACAATGTACACACACACCTGCTGGTAATATTGTGTCTGGGAAGGCCAATGTACACACACACCTGCTGGTAATATTGTGTCTGGGAAGGCCAATGTACACACACCTGCTGCTAACACTGTGTCTGGGAAGGGCAATGTACACACACCTGCTGGTAACACTGTGTCTGGGAAGGGCAATGTACACACACCTGCTGGTAACACTGTGTCTGGGAAGGACAGTGTACACACACCGGCTGGCAACACTGTGTCTGGGAAGGACAATGTACACACACCTGCTGGTAACACTGTCTGGGAAGGACAATGTACACACACCTGCTGGTAATATTGTGTCTGGGAAGGCCAATGTACATACACCTGCTGGTAACACTGTGTCTGGGAAGGGCAATGTACATACATCTGCTGGTGACACCGTGTCTGGGAAAGGCAATGTACACACACCTGCTGGCAACACTGTGTCTAGGAAGGGCAATGTACACACACCTGCTGGCAGCATCATGTCTGGGAAGGGCAATGTACATACACCTGCTGGTAACACTGTGTGTGGGAAGGGCAATGTACATACACCTGCTGGTAACACTGTGTGTGGGAAGGGCAATGTACAAACACCTGCTGGTAACATTTGCGGCCCCCTTGGAGTATGCCAATAAAATTTATTTAGATTTGAACTGACAGTTTATAGTGTCTGCTTACAGGAGGTAAGTCCACCGCTGCCTCCAAAGCACTTTTAAACATTTTATTACCTGATTTTATCCTGCTGGCGCCTCTGTTCTTTCTACATAATATTAATTATCCACCCTTGGTGGAGGGAGATACCCATTTTTTCCTGTCTACAGAGAGCAACTTCTTATTCCTGAGTGGGGACAGGATAATCTCCTCACCTGCCTATACAGTGGTTGCCTGGAGGTAACCCTGTCTTGTGAGTATATATATTGTACTCTTTACATATATCCATGTTTGCAGTACTTACTACACTATATTGGGCTCTCGGTTTCCCTCTTCTATACACCTGCTGGTAACACTGTGTCTGGGAAGGGCAATGTACATACACCTGCTGGTAACACTGTGTCTGGGAAGGACAATGTACACACACCTGCTGGTAACACTGTGTCTGGGAAGGACAATGTACACACACCTGCTGGTAACACTGTGTCTGGGAAGGGCAATGTACACACACCTGCTGGTAACACTGTGTCTGGGAAGGACAATGTACATACGCCTGCTGGTAACACTGTGTCTGGGAAGGGCAATGTACATACACCTGCTGGTAACACTGTGTCTGGGAAGGACAATGTACACACACCTGCTGGTAACACTGTGTCTGGGAAGGACAATGTACACACACCTGCTGGTAACACTGTGTCTGGGAAGGACAATGTACACACACCTGCTGGTAACACTGTGTCTGGGAAGGGCAATGTACACACACCTGCTGGTAACACTGTGTCTGGGAAGGACAATGTACATACGCCTGCTGGTAACACTGTATCTGGGAAAGGCAATGTACATACATCTGCTGGTAACACTGTGTCTGGGAAGGACAATGTACACACACCTGCTGGTAACACTGTGTCTGGGAAGGGCAATGTACACACACCTGCTGGTAACACTGTGTCTGGGAAGGACAATGTACATACGCCTGCTGGTAACACTGTGTCTGGGAAGGGCAATGTACACACACCTGCTGGTAACACTGTGTCTGGGAAGGGCAATGTACATACACCTGCTGGCAGCATCATGTCTGGGAAGGGCAATGTACATACACCTGCTGGTAACACTGTGTGTGGGAAGGGCAATGTATATACACCTGCTGGTAACACTGTGTCTGGGAAGGACAATGTACACACACCTGCTGGTAACACTGTGTGTGGGTAGGGCAATGTACACACACCTGCTGGTAACACTGTGTCTGGGAAGGACAATGTACACGCGCCTGCTGGTAAGACTGTGTCTGGGTAGGGCAATGTACATACACCTGCTGGTAACACTGTGTCTGGGAAGGACAATGTACATACGCCTGCTGGTAACACTGTGTCTGGGAAGGACAATATACACACACCTGCTGGTAACACTGTGTCTAGGAAGGGCAATGTACATACACCTGCTGGTAACACTGTGTCTGGGAAGGACAATGTACACACACCTGCTGGTAACACTGTGTCTGGGAAGGGCAATGTACACACACCTGCTGGTAACACTGTGTCTGGGAAGGACAATGTACACACACCTGCTGGTAACACTGTGTCTGGGAAGGGCAATGTATATACGCCTGCTGGTAACACTGTGTCTGGGAAGGGCAATGTACATACGCCTGCTGGTAACATTGTGTCTGGGAAGGACAATGTACATACACCTGCTGGTAACACTGTGTCTGGGAAGGACAATGTACACACACCTGCTGGTAACACTGTGTCTGGGAAGGACAATGTACACACGCTTGCTGGTAACATTGTGTCTGGGAAGGACAATGTACATACACCTGCTGGTAACACTGTGTCTGGGAAGGACAATGTACACACACCTGCTGGTAACACTGTGTCTGGGAAGGGCAATGTACACACACCTGCTGGTAACACTGTGTCTGGAAAGGGCAATGTACACACACCTGCTGGTAACACTGTGTCTGGGAAGGACAATGTACATACGCCTGCTGGTAACACTGTGTCTGGGAAGGGCAATGTACATACGCCTGCTGGTAACACTGTATCTGGGAAGGGCAATGTACATACGCCTGCTGGTAACACTGTGTCTGGGAAGGACAATGTACATACGCCTGCTGGTAACACTGTGTCTGGGAAGGACAATGTACACACACCTGCTGGTAACACTGTGTATGGGAAGGACAATGTACACACAACTGCTGGAAACACCGTGTCTGGGAAGGGCAATGTACATACGCCTCCTGGTACCACTGTGTCTGGGAAGGACAATGTACATACGAAATTTGAAACTCACCTAGCTTACAGAAGTCCCGTGTCACGTCTTCATGGCAACAGCACGTCACATGAGGTGACGTCAGGAAATTCCAGCGTATTACACGCTGGCAGCCAGCTGGTGAGTTTCAATTTCCCCACTGCCAATTCTACAGGGAGGGAGGGGTGGAATTTTAAGAATGTAAACATTGCCCAGGCCTGATTTAGGTGGTGCACGTCTGAACAATTACCCATTCAGATGCGGCATGTCCATTTTTGGGATGCGCAGCCCCTCCCCTGCTTTGTAACTACTTGGCTAGCTGATCCCAGCCTGCATTCCAGTTTGCATGGTAAGTTTGGTTTAATTAGAAGTTTTGCATATGATTTGCATCTGCTTTGACTGCGATGTATGCAGTTAGCCTATTAGAGGTGCTGCATGTAGGAGCTGTTGTAGGATGAGCTGGCCTCTCTCCTTGCTATCATATACAAGTTACCGTACGCTTCAGTCAATATTAAACATTAGCGATTGCAATATTTCCCTTCCCTGGCTCCAGCGCAGGCGCAGTAGCAGCTTTCCAATGGGCCCAGGCAGAAATAGTGGAGCTCGATGGGGTCCGCTCTACTGCACAGGTGTGAGTTGCCTGCGCCGTAAGGTGGACCTGATCAGGCTCGGCTGTGTCCACCTGAACCTGATCAGAAAGCTGCTACTGCGCCTGCACTGGAGCCGGGGAAGGGAAATATTTACCTCGCCGCTGTTTGGGGGAGGGATGAAGGAGGAGGACGGGAGAGGCCTCATTAAGATCCAGAGGCTTCCCCCTCCTGAGGTAAGTATCCCCAAGGTGGGGTTATTTTATTACAGATTTGCTTTAAACAGAAGGTATTTGTCATTATTCAGGTTGGAGTGAGCTCCAAGTTACCCCACAATGCATCACTACTGAATATGCAAATCTGTTCTCCCTGAAAGATAAACACACCTCCAGAACCACTGGAATGCAATGATGTGTCAGCTTGTTTAGTTTTTCAGGGATTAAGGGACAATTTACATATTCAGCACTGATGCATTGTGGGGCACCTGAGACCTCACTCCAACCTGAATAATGAGAAATACCTTTTAAAGAAACTAAATTTCTGTTTTGCATAGTGTTTTTAGTAAGAGGGCGTTTGGTCCTTTTTTAGCCCCTGACACACTCCTAGGAGTTCTGGTTCACCATGAGCTTGCTGGGCCAGCTGTAATACCTACATAATTGGAGTTTGTATTGATACATAGCGTGTTTATACCTCATTACAGGCACATTACACATCACACCCCTATTACTTCTCACATTCCCTGTGTACATAGTGTGTTTATACCTCATTACAGGCACACTGTGCAGTCACTTTACACATCACACCCCTATTACTTCTCACATTCCCTGTGTACATAGTATGTTTATACCTCATTACAGAGACACTGTGCAGTCATATTACACACCACACCCCTATTACTTCTCACATTCCCTGTGTACAAAGTATGTTTATACCTCATTACAGGCACACTGTGCAGTCACATTACACATCACACCCCTATTACTTCTCACATTCCCTGTGTACATAGTGTGTTTATACCTCATTACAGGCACACTGTGCAGTCACATTACACACATCACACCCCTATTACTTCTCACATTCCCTGTGTACATAGTGTGTTTCACACCCCTATTACTTCTCACATTCCCTGTGTACATAGTGTGTTTATACCTCATTACAGGCACACTGTGCAGTCACATTACACATCACACCCCTATTACTTCACACATTCCCTGTGTACATAGTGTGTTTATACCTCATTGCAGGCACGCTGTGCAGTCACATTACACATCACACCCCTATTACTTCTCACATTCCCTGTGTACATAGTGTGTTTATACCTCATTACAGGCACACTGTGCAGTCACATTACACACATCACACCACTATTACTTCTCAGATTCCCTGTGTACATAGTGTGTTTATACCTCATTACAGGCACACTGTGCAGCCACATTACACACATCACACCCCTATTACTTCTCACATTCCCTGTGTACATAGTGTGTTTGTACCTCATTACAGGCACACTGTGCAGTCACATTACACACATCACACCCCTATTACTTCTCACATTCTCTGTGTACATAGTGTGTTTATACCTCATTACAGGCACACTGTGCAGTCACATTACACATCACACCCCTATTACTTCTCACATTCCTTGTGTACATAGTGTGTTTATACCTCATTACAGGCACACTGTGCAGTCACATTACACACATTACACCCCTATTACTCCTCACATTCCCTGTGTACATAGTGTATTTATACCGCATTACAGGCACACTGTGCAGTCACATTACACATCACACCCCTATTACTTCTCACATTCCTTGTGTACATAGTGTGTTTATACCTCATTACAGGCACACTGTGCAGTCACATTACACACATCACACCCCTATTACTTCTCACATTCCCTGTGTACATAGTGTGTTTATACCTCATTACAGGCACACTGTGCAGTCACATTACACATCACACCCCTATTACTTCTCACATTCCCTGTGTACATAGTGTGTTTATACCTCATTACAGGCACACTGTGCAGTCACATTACACATCACACCCCTATTACTTCTCACATTCTCTGTGTACATAGTGTGCTTATACCTCATTACAGGCACACTGTGCAGTCACATTACACCCCTATTACTTCTCACATTACCTCCCCACTTATTGGCCTCATATGATCTATACTGTGACCAGCAGGGACACACTTGTTAGTTGGTTGAATCATTTTTTGGGGTTATGGTACATTTATCGCTCACCAATGGTGATACCTGTGATATCGTACTCCTTAGATGCTCTCATCATGTCACCCTCCTCCATAGAATGCTGATTACTCCTCACATACGTCTCTTCTTCCTCATTAATTGTCCTCATCAGGTCACCCTCCTCCATAGACTGCTGATCACTCCTCACGTACGTCTCTTCTTCTTCCACTTTAATTGTCCTTATCATGTCTTCCTCCTCCATAGACTGCTGATCTCTCCTCACATACGTCTCTTCTTCCACTTTAATTGTTCTCATCATGATACTCTCTTCCATAGACTGCTGATCACTCTTCACATATGTCTCTTCTTCCTCTTTAATTGTCCTCATCATGTCTCCCTCCTCCATAGACTGCTGATCACTCCTCACATATGTCTCTGCTTCTTCCTCTTTAGCCACAGCACTTACATGTATCAGTTCTCTACTCTAAGTGCAGAAAATGATAGATTATGTATTTAAATTTTATATAACAGCACATCCTGAAGGAAACCATGTCACACAGTTGGGGTTTTTCATAACCCTCAGTCCCACTTACCTGATAATGGTGGGAGATGTTGGGATCTTCCTGTAAACAATCCCAGGAATAAAGAGGACCTGTACATCTCTCTGGTGGGTTTCTGTTACTGGATACATCTGTAGGAAACACATACACTGACTGAATGCATTGTCCCTGTGTGTTTAGCAGATGATGGGGGAGCTAGGAGGACCCCAAGCACTGCTCTTACCCAGTGATATGAGGGGTGGCTGATTCTCCATCATAACGTCCTTGTAGAGGTCCTGGTGTCCTTCTATATACTGCCACTCCTGCATGAAAAAATAGACGCTGACATCTTATAGGAACCCACACACAATGATACAGTCCCCACCCCCGACACACACCTTGTTACTAGATAATGTCCTTATTCATGAATTTGTGGTAATATTGCCATGCACAGACATCACATGGCAGCATCAACCATACTATCAGCACTGTGTAATGTGAGCTATGCTATTAGTGTAATCTGCGGTACTCGATTTTCATGACCATTGCTAAGGTAATGCGTGCTACTAACGGTAAAACTTGTTAGTAGCACGGGTTACCATAGAAATGGTAGCGCTAATAGCATAACTCGTGGTACACAGTGCCGACAGGAAGGGTCATATTGCCGTGTTATATCTGGCAAGTCAATATCACTTCAATTTCCTGCATCAGGCCCAATGTCCCATAATTCCCAGCACCACTCACCTCTCCTGTCAGCAGCTCCATCATTTTCCTGGTGATATCCAGAATCTTCTGCTTGTGTCCCTCAGGTATCAGGGAGTGAGGTGGGGGCATCATGATGGTCACATGATCACCAGACTTCACTGAAGGAAAACTCTGAATAGAAAGATCAACAGTAATGTCACATGACCTCCCACAATCCTCCTCACCTCTCCAGTCAATTGCGTTTTAATAAAGATAATAGTGATGCCATGTGACCTTCCAGAATTCTCCTCACCTCTCCAGTCAGCACATAGATGATCTCCAGGGTGAGGTTGAATATCCTCTTGGTCATGTGACTCTGGTCCTCCTCCATCCCCAGTGATTTGGTCATGTGATCTGCACAGGAAGCTGCTGCCTTTTCATAGATAGTAAGAGTGAACTGGTGAAACTGCAGATACATCCCCTTCCCCCCAGCACTCCCCATTGCTGTCACTTGTGGGTGGTGGGGCCATGCAGAGGATATACTGGATGAACATGGCTTGTCTCTGTGATGTGATATTATTAGGAAGGTGAGATGCCGGCACTGGAGGGACATGGCTATATTCCATATACATCTTCTCTTGTCTCCGTTATGTGAATGAATTATTACTAGGAAGGTGAGATGCCGGCACTGGAGGGAAATGGCTATATTCCATATACATCTTCTCTTGTCTCTGTTATGTGAATGAATTATTACTAGGAAGGTGAGATGCCGGCACTGGAGGGACATGGCTATATTCCATATACATCTTCTCTTGTCTCTGTGATGTGAATTTTTACTAGGAAGGTGAGATGCCAGCACTGGAGGGACATGGCTATATTCCATATACATCTTCTCTTGTCTCTGTGATGTGAATTATTACTAGGAAGGTGAGATGCCAGCACTGGAGGGACATGGCTATATTCCATATACATCTCCTCTTGTCTCTGTTATGTGAATGAATTATTACTAGGAAGGTGAGAAGCCGGCACTGGAGGGACATGGCTATATTCCATATACATCTTCTCTTGTCTCTGTGATGTGACTGCATTATTACTAGGAAGGTGAGATGCCAACACTGGAGGGACATGGCTATATTACATATACATATTCTCTTGTCTCTGTGATGTGACTGAATTATTACTAGGAAGGTGAGATGCCAGCACTGGAGGGACATGGCTATATTCAATATACATCTCCTCTTGTCTCTGTGATGTGACTGAATTATTACTAGGAAGGTGAGATGCCGGCACTGGAGGGACATGGCTATATTCCATATACATCTTCTCTTGTCTTTGTGATGTGAGTTATTACTAGGAAGATGAGATGCCAGCACTGGAGGGACATGGCTATATTCCATATACCTATTCTGTTGTCTCAGTGATGTGACTGAATTATTACTTGGAAGGTGAGATGCCGGCACTGGGGGGACATGGCTGTATTCCATATACATCTTCTCTTGTCTTTGTGATGTGACTGAATTATTACTAGGAAGGTGAGATGCCAGCACTGCAGGGACATGGCTATATTCCATATACATCTTTTTTGTCTCTGTGATGTGACTGAATTATTACTAGGAAGGTGAGATCCTGGCACTGGAGGGACATGGCTATATTCCATATACAGTGGTGTGAAAAACTATTTGCCCCCTTCCTGATTTCTTATTCTTTTGCATGTTTGTCACACTTAAATGTTTCTGCTCATCAAAAACCGTTAACTATTAGTCAAAGATAACATAATTGAACACAAAATGCAGTTTTAAATGATGATTTTTATTATTTAGTGAGAAAAATAATTCAAAACCTACATGGCCCTGTGTGAAAAAGAAATTGCCCCCTGAACCTAATAACTGGTTGGGCCACCCTTAGCAGCAATAACTGCAATCAAGCGTTTGCGATAACTTGCAATGAGTCTTTTACAGCGCTCTGGAGGAATTTTGGCCCACTCATCTTTGCAGAATTGTTGTAATTCAGCTTTATTTGAGGATTTTCTAGCATGAACCGCCTTTTTAAGGTCATGCCACAACATCTCAATAGGATTCAGGTCAGGACTTTGACTAGGCCACTCCAAAGTCTTCATTTTGTTTTCTTCAGCCATTCAGAGGTGGATTTGCTGGTGTGTTTTGGGTCATTGTCCTGCTGCAGCACCCAAGATCGCATCAACTTGAGTTGACGAACAGATGGACGGACATTCTCCTTCAGGATTTTTGGGTAGACAGTAGAATTCATGGTTCCATCTATCACAGCAAGCCTTCCAGGTCCTGAAGCAGCAAAACAACCCCAGACCATCACACTACCACCACCATATTTTACTGTTGGTATGATGTTCTTTTGCTGAAATGCTGTGTTACTTCTACGCCAGTTGTAACGGGACACACACCTTCCAAAAAGTTCCACTTTTGTCTCGTCGGTCCACAAGGTATTTTCCCAAAAGTCTTGGCAATCATTGAGATGTTTTTTAGCAAAATTGAGACGAGCCTTAATGTTCTTTTTGCTTAAAAGTGGTTTGTGCCTTGGATATCTGCCATGCAGGCTGTTTTTGCCCAGTCTCTTTCTTATGGTGGAGTCGTGAACAATGACCTTAATTGAGGCAAGTGAGGCCTGCAGTTCTTTAGATGTTGTCCTGGGGTCTTTTGTGGCCTCTCGGATGAGTTTTCTCTGCGCTCTTGGGGTAATTTTGGTAGGCCGGCCACTCCTGGGAAGGTTCATCACTGTTCCATGTTTTCGCCATTTGTGGATAATGGCTCACTGTGGTTCGCTGGAGTCCCAAAGCTTTAGAAATGGCTTTATAACCTTTACCAGACTGATAGATCTCAATTACAGTACTTTTGTTCTCATTTGTTCCTGAACTTCTTTGGATCTTGGCACGATGTCTAGCTTTTGAGGTGCTTTAGGTCTACTTCTCTGTGTCAGATAGCTCCTATTTAAGTGATTTCTTGATTGAAACAGGTGTGGCAGTAATCAGGCCTGGGGGTGACTACAGAAATTGAACTCCGGTGTGATAAACCACAGTTAAGTTATTTTTTAACAAGGGGGGCAATCACTTTTTCACACAGGGCCTTGTAGATTTGGAGGTTTTTTTTCTCACTAAATAATAAAAACCATCATTTAAAACTGCATTTTGTGTTCAATTATGTTATCTTTGACTAATAGTTAATGGTTTTTAAAGAGCAGAAACATTTAAGTGTGACAAACATGCAAAAGAATAAGAAATCAGGAAGGGGGCAAATAGTTTTTCACACCACTGTACATCTTCTCTTGTCTCTGTGATGTGAGTTATTACTAGGAAGGTGAGATACCAGCCATAATCTATGGCACATGTAGAAAGGGGGGGGGGGCAACTGGAAAACTGGCAAACAAGTCACAGCAGTTATATAAAAAGTCTCTTGTATGGCAATTACTTTAAGGATCAGGATAGTTACAGGTGTACTATGACCTCCTCTGTAACAAAGTATGTGCACCCCGACCCCTGCTCTGCTCAATATATAACAAGTATGTCCACCCCTACCTCTGCTCTTCCCAATTTAAAACAAGTATGACCACCCTGACCTCTGCTCTGCCCGATATATAACCAGTATGTCCACCCCGACCTCTGCTCTGCCCGATATATAACCAGTATGTCCACCCCGACCTCTGCTCTGGATAATATATAACAAGTATGTCCACCCTGACCTCTGCTCTGCCCAATATATAACAAGTATATCCACCCTGACCTCTGCTCTGCCCAATATATAACAAGTATGTCCACCCCGACCTCTGCTCTGCCCAATATATATAACAAGTATGTCCGCCCCAACCTCTGCCCTGCCCAATATATAACAAGTAGGTTCACCCCGACCTCTGCTCCGCCCACTATATAACAAGTATGTCCACCCCGACCTCTGCTCTGCCCAATATATAACAAGTATACCCACCCCGACCTCTGCTGTGGCCAATATATAACAAGTATGTCCATCCCGACCTCTGCTCTGCCCAATATATAACAAGTAGGTTCACCCCGACCTCTGCTCCGCCCACTATATAACAAGTATGTTTACCCCGACCTCTGCTCTGCCCAATATATAACAAGTATACCCACCCCGACCTCTTCTGTGGCCAATATATAACAAGTATGTCCATCCCGACCTCAAGTACATTTGAAATCGGCACCGGTAGACTTGGGCGCAGTATACAGCTGTTATATGGCTGATCCTGCTTCTGCACCTGTCCTGGCCAATTTAATTACTATTCCCCCTCCAGGCCGCCATGGATAGTGGGGAAATGAAATAATTCGGCTTCCAGAGATTGCTGGAGGCCAAATTATTGTGTTTTTTAAGCAACCTCGGCTCCGTCTTCTGACGGTGCCGACGTTACTCAGTGAGCGCTGCAATAGGAGTGATTCCTATTGTAGTCCATGGAGGCGCCGTCTGCTCCCAAATCTAGCAGCGCTGAAAAGCACTGCTCCGCCGACCCTCTGCTCTGCCCAATATATAACAAGTATGTCCACCCCGACCTCTGCTCTGCATAATATATAAGAACAATCACACAATTACCTCTTCCAGCCGTGTGTTCCCTCCTGCAAATTCTCTTCCTGTGTTACATCATTTCCCCCCTGTGGCTCCACTTCATCTTGTTTGTGCGTTCCACCTGGGAGACGTGAGGTCGCCATCTTGTGGTGGATATGCTAACTGCAGCCTCTGTTTGTGGAATTTCCTGGACTCAACTGCTACTACTTATTATTATTATTATTGTTACCCCATTCTTATCTACAGACACATCACATCCCATTATTATTATAATAATTATTAGTCCCCAGACAGTTGCTGAAGATGTAGAGCTGCCATATGGATGTGTCTTCATAGTTACAGGACATGTCAGTTTCTTGCACCAGATTGGGTAGAATTACTGGAGAAATGTTCTGAACTGGGATGTCCACTTAAACCTGACCTGGGGCTTCTGCCAGCCCCCTGCAGCCGCCCTGTGCCCACAACGTTACCAAACAATCCTCCATTCCCCCGCTGCGGCTCACTTTCACTTCTGGCAGTTGCAGTCCACTGCGTCTGTGCTGCCCTGGCCACGAGCGTCCTCATTTACACTCCCTTTGCCAGGAGCATACTGCGCAGGCACATTAGATTTTTTTTTGTACTGCGCCTGTGCAGGACACTATTTACCCCACCTGTGAATTTTTGTGGTTTTCTGCAAAACGTGCACTGATGGTGGTACTGAAGGACAGGGTGGGAAGCCCTGCACCAGAGCACCAGGAATGCCATATGGTGGATGGATATGGGATCTGCTTGACCACCAGGGAATGTTATATGGTCAGGGATAGATTAACCACTAGACACCAGGAAATTCTACAAGGTGTAGCAGGGGGCGGGGGGTACTAAACCACCAGGGAAGCCATATGATAGAGGTAGGCAGAAACCACTAGACACCAGGGAAACAATAAGGCGGGGATAAAAACCATTAGACTAACAGCAAAGCCATATGTGGAGGGGGGTGGCAACTACTAGACCCCCAGGGAAGCCATATGGGAAGGGAGGGGGGAAACCACTAGACACCAGGGAAGCCATAAGACGATAAAACAATCACTAGACCAATAGCAAAGTCATATGGGGAGGGGAGTGGCAACTACTAGACCCACAGGGAAGCCATATGTGAGGGAGGGGGTACCAATAAACCACCAGAGAATCCATTTAGGGAGGGAGAGGGGAACCAATAGACCACCAGGGAAACCATATGGTCGGGGGGGGGGGGCTCTACACCACCAGGACAGCCGTATGAGGATTGAAGGGGCAACCACTAGACACCAGGGAAAGCTATATGGGAAGGAGGAGCAACTACCACTAGACTACCAAGGAAACCATATGAGTAGGATGGGAGGAACCACTAGACCACTAGGGAAGCCATATGGAAGAGGGTGGCATCAATAGACACCAAGAAAGCTATATGAGGAGGGAGGAGGAACCACTGGATACCAAATAACACTATATGGGGGAGGGAGTGGGTAACTACTAGACACCAGGGAAGTTATATTGGAGGAGGGGCCACTAAACTATCAGGAAAACTATATGGGTAGGGGGAACCACTATGTTACAAAGGAATCCATGTGGTGGATGGAGGGGAAGCCTCTAGGCACCAGGGAATGCAATACGATGGAGGGAGGAGGGAACCACTAGACACCAGGGAAGCCTTGTGGGGGGGGGGGGGAACATTAGACCTCCAGAGAAACCATATTGGGGAGGGGAGAGTGAATACTAGTCCACCAGGGAAGCTATATGGGAGAGGAATGGGTAAGCACTGGACCACCAGGGAAAGCTTTATAGAGGTGGTTGGGGGACCACTAGACCACCAGATGAAGTGATACGGGGAGGGGAGACCATTAGTCTACCAGGGAAAACTTTAAAAGGGAGCAGCCTCTAGATTACCAGGAGATACTGAAGAGTAGAGGGGAGCACTAGACCACCAGGGAATACTGTTAAGGGAAGTAAAGACTGCTTGACCAACAGAGGAAATTGTAAGGAGCACAACATAAGGACTGCTATAAGGCTGGGCTGCAGTCCAGAGGCCATTTTATTAAGGGGCTATTCCGTATACAGGTAGTCCCCGGTTTACAGACGCCTGACTTACGAACGACCCTCCAATACGAACAGTCCGATCCCGTCGCAATAATGTCATTTCCGTGGGGGAAGTTTGAAGAAGCAGTTTCAAATGTCCCGACTTAAGAACGGATTCAAGTTAAGAACAAATCTACAGTCCCTATCTCGTTCTTTAACCGGGGACTACCTGTAATTATCTTTATAGTGGACCTGAACTCTTGCACAGGACAGAAGAAAAAACATAGATAAATGCACCCTGTATGTATTTAGAGAGTTTAGCCTGTCTATCTCCCACACATGTGACTAATCATAACTGTAATTCAATCTCTCAGCTTTGTCGGCTCCGAAATTCAGCAGCCTCGGCAGAGAAGCTAATTTGTAAACACAGGAAGTTAACCCTATGTCTGCTTCCATGAAAACAGGAATTAGAAACAGCAAATTTATTGCAAGATTTCTATCAGCTGTAACAAAGAAATGTTTTCTTTAAAGGTTATCGAACTGTTGCTTATCTATTAAAGCAGACAGGAAGTTCTGAGTTCAGGTCCGCTTTAAGGGGACCTTTGCTTATTAATGTGAAATTCTCTCTTTAATAATACCGTATGTGTGGGGAACATGCTGCCTATGTTTCTATTAGGTAGAAAAGCTGCATTTTTGTGTGTGTGTGGGAAACACTGACTAGCTATATTGATTGGGGCTGACACCCAAAGGCTCAAAAAAGGCCTCACTCTCTCCTGGATATTTTCCTATCTCTCTGGAAGGTCTCACAGTCTCTTACTCAGATCAACTCTCATCTCCCTATCCTTTATATGTGGGGGTACTTCAAGGCTCTGTCCTTGGTCCCCTCCTCTTATCCATCTACATGCACGGTCTTGGCAACTCAATCAGTTACTGTAAGGATCCGCTCAGCTGGCTGCACAGGCAGACAGCTGTTTGACCATTCCGCGGGCTCTATTCATAAAACGTTTCCGCAAGTTTTCCACTCAAAACAGCGGACTTTCCCGACCATTTAGCAAAGTGGGCATTCATAAAAGCTGTTCCCGCATGAAAATCTGCAATCCCCCAGCAGAGCGAGACATTTCCGCCTTCTACAGTGTTTTTCTAGATTTATCTAGAAAAAAGTAACAAAATGGCCATTCATAAAGATTAGAGGAAGTGGTATGTGGACGGGAAATACCGCTTCCTCGAAGCCTGCGGATTACATACAAGTGAATGGGACAGACCTCCCAGAGAGAGCAGTGCACGGAGGGACTCTGCCGGAGTAAGTGTTTCCGCAAGCTTTCCAACAGCTTACCTCCAGCCTTCAGCGGGAGATCTCCGCACTTGCATCGCAGCTGCCAACATTTTTATGAATGACCACCCAGAAGTCTAAAATACCGCTGCGGTATTTTCCCACCAGGAGTTTTTTCACCACAATTTTTTTATGAATAGAGCCCCTTGTGTCTGAGGGATGCAGGTCTCTGGATAAGAGAGCAAAGGAAGGATGGAAGTTCCGCACAAAATCCTGTGTAGAATGTAGTCCCAATTTTATTGAAGAATATAAAAGCTGAACAGCCTGGTAGCTACCAGGCTGTTCAGCTTTTAGATTCTTCAATAAAATTGGGACAACATTCTACACAAGATTTTGTGCGGAACTTCCATCCTTCCTTTGCTGTTTACTTGGGTTTAAGTCGCCTTGTTCCGGCACTATCCTAGTTTCCAGGGTGCAGTGGATTTCACCTACTTGTATCTGGATAAGAGACCTGGCTTTGTCTTGCAAGTTCCAGACCTGCTCTGCTGCTGAGAGATTTGCATATATTGGTTATGCAAATCATCTAGCTGCTGGCAGTATAAAGGTTGGGATCACCCACAATCCTTTGCTGGTCATTCCTTCAGGGTTTGTTGAAACACTCCTAGAGTGTCAGCCATGCTATTTTCTTGTTAAAGTTATCTTAGAGTAATTCTTGGAACTGTACTAGGAAGTTTCCTTGTGCAGTTAGATTTCATATCTGTTTTGTCTGTCTGTTGCGATTGTCCTGTCCCAGCGGTGGTCGACAGGAAATCGTTCTGTTTGTCTGGGTGCTAACCGGGGCAGCGATTGCTACCGGTAGCCCCTTCTGATCTGTCTTGCTTGGATCACACTAGCCTCTAGCGGTAGTGGCAGTGGATCCTTCTGATCTGTCTTGCTTGGATCGCACTAGTCTTGCGCTAGCGCTGTGGATCCTTCTGTTCTGTTTTCCTGGATCGCACTAGCCTCTAGCGGTAGTGCTGTGGATCCTTCTGATCTGTCTTGCCTGGATCGCACTAGCCTTGCGCTAGTGCTGTGGATCCTTCTGTTCTGTTTTCCTGGATCGCACTAGCCTTGCGCTAGTGCTGTGGATCCTTCTGATCTGTCTTGCCTGGATCGCACTAGCCTTGCGCTAGTGCTGTGGATCCTTCTGTTTTCCTGGAGTATAGCTGGAGCAGCGGTTGCTACCAGCTATCTCATCTGCCTGTCTTGCTTGGATCGCACTAGCCCCTAGCGGTAGCGGCTGTGGATCCTTCCTAGCTTATTCCTGTTTTCCGTTTGTCTGTCTTGTCTGATACGAACGCTTGCTGTAGGCTCGGTGAGGTAACCGTTAAGCAAGCGCTCGCGTTCTTTGTTTCGTGTTTGTCTGTCAGTGGTTAGTTAGGCGTGCTTGTCTCTGTTGTGCTTATCATGCGGAGACCGCGCTGTAAACGCGTTCGCATTTGCGAATGAGTGCAGTGTTCGCGTTTAGTTAGCGTTTGTTATTTTCGTTACTTCTCATTGTCGTTTGCTGTGCCTTTGCTCCTCTCGTGTTCTGTTTTGACCTGTCTTGTGTCACTTTTGGCGATCGCCCTTCTCGCGATCGCGTTCCTACTTTTGTTTCTGCTGATGTGTGTTCACTGTCGCAGGGTCGCGACTAGATTGGTGAACACACATTCATCCTGTACCTGTGCTCTTTCTCTTTAAGGGCTGTTCAGCCCCGCATTGTCTTGATCTGTACAATCCCCATCTGGAATCTGTGGCCGTGTAGCGGTTGTACTCGTCTGCACTCCACAGCGCCATCTGCCGGTGGGAATTGCCCTCTACTGGTGCTTGCACCAAAGCTGGGTTCCCCCCCCTTCATACGCTTGTGGAGGATTTCCGCCGTGTCAGCGCACGCCTAGTGCGCTGAACACGGAGATATCCCACAATCGTTACAGTTACCATATTTTTCGGACTATGGGCTTGATTCATCAAGCTGCATAGCTAAAGCAGCGCAGCTTAATGTTGTGTAGTGCATGCAATGCATGCCTTAAATAGCTCGCTGCCATGTAAGGAGATTGCCTTCCTTAGTTACACACGTTGCTTCTTTAGCAATGCACCTAACCAAGGGCGTAGCAATGGGGATAGCAACCATAGCGTTGCTATGGGGCCCCTACGTCAGGGGGGACCGCAGGAGGATGCCCCACTAGGTGCTGGAGGGGTCACAGCATGAGGGGAGAGCTTGGTGGCACGTCGGTGGGGAGGGGGGAAGGCCCCCCCCTCCCTCACCTCGGGCTCTCCCCTCTGCGCTCTCCCCTCCAGCATTAAACAAAGATTGTATGCAGGCGGAGGCGGCGGGGCAGCGGCGGCAGATACATACCTTCCGTGCGCTCCACCGATGCGTCTCTCTCTAGCCTCTGACGCGACTTCCTGTTTATACCGGAAGTCGCGTCAGAAGCTAGAGAGACGCATCGGTGGAGGCTGGAGCGCACGGAAGGTATGTATCTGCCGCCGCTGCCCCGCCGCCTCCGCCTGCATACAATCTTTGTGTAATGCTGGAGGGGAGAGCGCAGAGGGGAGAGCCCGAGGTGAGGAAGGGTGGGCCCTTCCCCCCTCCCCACCGACATGCCACCAAGCTCTCCCCTCATGCTGCGACCCCTCCAGCCCTCAAAAACGGCCCTGAGCGGGCCCGGGGGGAGGGGGAGGGGCGGCCTAACCTGGGGGTCCCTGTCACTCACAATCTAACCTGGGGGTCCCTGTCACTCACAACCTAACCTGGGGGGCGCCTGTCACTCACTACTTAACTGGGGGGCACCTGTCAATCACAACCTAACCTGGGGGTCCCTGTCACTCACAACCTAACCTGGGGGCGCCTGTCACTCACTACTTAACTGGGGGGCGCCTGTCACTCACAACCTAACCTGGGGGTCCCTGCCACTCACAACCTAACCTGGAGGTCCCTGTCAGTCACTTCCTAACTGGGGATCACCTGTCACTACTTACACTGGGGGTCACCTGTCACTACTTACACTGGGGGGCTCCTGTCACTGCCTGAACTGGGGGGGCTCCTGTCACTACCTGAACTGGTGGGGCTCCTGTCTCTACCTGAACTTGGGGACTCCTGGCGCTACCTTAACTAGGGTGCACCTGTCACTACCTAAACTATCCAGGCCAGCCAGCCTAGCATCACCACCAGCCAACCAGCCCAGAATCACTGTCAAAAAGGTCACAGCATCACCACCAGTCAGGCCAGCATTTACTTCAACCAGCCAAGCACAGCCCAGCATCACCGCCAGCCAACCCAGCCACAGCATCACCGCCAACCCAGCCACAGCATCGGCCACAGCATCACCGCCAGCCAACCCGGCCACAGCATCACCGCCAGCCAGGCCACAGCATCACTGCCAGGCCTTTCAGCCCACACATTTTACCCAATACAGCCAAAAACAGTATTGCCAGGCACAGCAGCCAGTACAGGAGAATTCAGAAGCCAGGTGAGAGGTGTCTACCATATTAAGGGGGCATTCTGCCTATTTATGTGAAATGCTGTCTATTTATGTGCCTCATGACTGCTGAATCTGTCTTGGTGGGGGCCTCATGATTGCTGAATTTGTCTTGTTGGGGGCCTCAGGATTGCTGAATTTGTCTTGTTGGGGGCCTCAGGATTGCTGAATTTGTCTTGTTGGGGGCCTCAGGATTGCTGAATTTGTCATGTTGGGGGCCTCATTTTTGCTGAATTTGACTTGATAGGGGTCACATGATTGCTGAATTTGTCTTGTTGGGGGTCACATGATTGCTAACTGCGAGACTATGGGAAAAGCTGAATCATCATCATATGAGACAATAGCAGTAAACCTACTTTTTTAACTTTTTAAAACAGAAAATAAAACTGGGAGGTTCTAAAAAAATGAATACATTTTTCAGGAGTAGGATGGATGAAATTGTTTATCTTCACAGTTTATTTTCAACTTGGATTTTCCATAATGTTCATGTATGAGTTAAAACGTTTGTACAGTATTTAGGTTAAATTGCTGTTGCCACAAGGGGGCCCAGTGATTTCTAGTTACGCCCCTGATTACTACCTAAACTGGGGACACCTATAGAGCTGGCTACTGTATACTGTACTTAGAGGGGTGTGGGAATGTTGGGGTGGAGGGTCCTGGAGGAATGTTTGGGTGGGAGGTCCGAGGTTCGTGGGGTTGGAAGGTCGGGGGGGGGGGGCATAACAATTTTTTGCTATGGGGCCCAGTCATTTCTAGCTACGCCCCTGCACCTAACATTAACTGCGGGTGGTCCTGCTCGAGTGAATTACCGCTATCACAATACTTCACTCGCGGCTGCTTCTGTGTTAATTATTCACAAGATCAGGACCACCCGCAGCTAATGTTATGTGCATTGCTAAGGAAGCAACCTGCATAACTAAGGAAGGCACTCTCCTTACATGGCAGCGAGCTGCTATGTAAGGCATGCATAGTGTGCACTACAGAACAAGCCCTATAAGACACACTTTTTCTCCCCTAAAACTAGGGGGGAAAAGTCAGTGCATCTTATAGTCTGAATGTGCCCCCACTAGCAGATGCAGATAGAGCAGCGGAAGTTCGTACATATCCGCACTCTCTTTGTCCTTCCTCTCCAGCAGGTTTGATGATCCCAGGGCAGCAGCAGCGCGATCCCGGCATCTCATTATCCCATCTGTGATAATCCACTCTTCCTGTACTTGGCTGCACAATCCCAGCCGTGGCTGAAGTGTCTGTTCTCCAATCTTCATGTGTTGTGGCGGGGGCCAGAAGAGGGGCGATCCCAGGCTAGCTGCAGTGGCTGTCCTCCAGTCTGCATTTACTACAATTGCAGCAGCTGTGGGGCAGAAGAGAGCGATCCCAGCTGTACAGATCAGGGATGAGCAGAAATTACGCCAGTGCGAATTTACGCATCATACTTCGTAGGTGAAGTTTCAAAACTACGCTTATGAATTTACACGTAGCAAAGTACCGCTACGCGTAGCTTACGCCCACTATGCGTAGCTAACATGTGTATTGCGTAGTGTGTACTACAAATGCGTTACTCGTGGCTAATTTTCCGTGTGCAATTGTATGCTTACAAATTTACGTATTGGAAAGGGGAATGTACGCATTGAAGAGTTCCCTTAACAGAGGAATGAATGCGTACAATTTTCTGCATACGGGCATAATCACCCGCATACACTATGCTTCATGCTACTCGTAATTGCATATTTTAATGCGTAGTCTACGAAATGCATACCAAGCGAATATTTGATTTTGAAGCCATACTTTGGCGAAGCGTAATTGCGTAAAACTACGCGTAGTTCCAGTGTAGCGAAGTTGGCTGACTACGACCATCCCTGCCTCTGTACTATCTTGTACTGCCTTCCCCCATCATATCAGCCACACCGCTCCACCTCCATGTAAGGAATCCATATATCCAATCAGACGGGGGGCGCTGCCCCAAACCACCAATCACAGCCTCACTACTTCCTGCTCAGTTGTTAACAGGATGCGATGGTCTTGAGGGCGGGACCACTTCTCCTTCATTGGGGCCAATTACCCGCACTGTTGCACCTATATTCTGCAAGGGGACACAAGAAGGGGGTCCACGGTGAGGGAGGAATGATGCCAGCTCCCCTCCCTGCGTCCCCACATTATGCATTAGCACCAGAGCCGGTGCTAGCTACAATAGGGCCTCGGGGAAAAAGTAACTTGGGGGCCCCCTTGAGAATGGGTTGAAGGAGCCAGGAAAGTGGACTGGGTGCCCATAGGAGGCAATGTTTATCTGTGTCCCAGTGCCCTGTCCCACATGTAATTGGACTAGAGGTAGAGCCAGACGTGCCACTAACGCCCCCCCCCCCCCACCAGCAAATTTGCATGCATATTCCCAGTGCCCACCCCAGGAAAAGTTGCATGCTTATCCCCTCCCCCCTGCAAAGTTAAATGCTTATCCCCATCCCCTCCCCCCCCAGTATCCACCAACTAAGTTTGATGCACATCCCCCCCCCCCCCCCCAGCAAAGTTGCATGGGTATCCCCAGTCCACCCCACCCCTCCCCAGCAAAGTTGTATGGGTATCCCCAGTCCCCCCCACCCCTCTCTGGCAAAGTTTTATGGGTATCCCCAGTCCCCCCCCACCTCTCCCTGGCAAAGTTGTATGGGTATCCCCAGTTCTCCCCAGCAAAGTTGTGCACTGAGCACATGCTGTCAGGAACCTGCCCACGGCACGCCTGCGTATACGGTTCCCGACTGCGGGTTTGACCAGATCAAGCGGGGAGCAGCCTTATTTAAGCTACAAACAAGGCTGTGACCCCCCCAGAACACTTCTCACTGCCACTACTAGCGATTTGCTAGACACGTCCACTCGGCTGTTGAGTGCTCAGCGCGCAATCCGCGTTTTCGTATTCGGGTCAGCTTTGCGCTTTAGGCCGAATACGGGAACGCCACGTACACACACACAGTTGCAATCTTACACTGTAGTGAAGCAAAACCACTAACAGTCGTTCCGAACGATACTGTTAGCCACTCTGCTGTCGCTACTCACACTGGCGTTTTCATACGTTGGGTCAGCTGCGCGCTTTAGGCCAACGTATGACAAACGCCCCCATACACAATGCAATTACAATTGCATATGGTAGTATTGCTCAAGCAAACAATTAGGCATGGACTTATACACACTTCAATCTCTTCTAGGCTATGAGTGTTAGTTTAGTACGGCAGAAGTCAAGCTTATTAAATAATAATTTAATATTCCAGGGAAAAAAAGTGGAACAATGCAGAACAGAATATATACAAAAGATTACAAAAACAAAGTAAAAATTTACAAAGATAAAAGTACAAAAATACACACAAAGCGATTTTTCTTACCAAAATAAACGGGGAAATAAACGTACCAGCGTATCGATCTGGCATTGTTGCGGGAGTACGCACTTCTGGTCAGGAACCAGGTTAGTTCTAGCCGTGTGTGCTACCTCCAAGAACTACAGGTTGTGGCTATCCTAGCTGCTGTTTTATACTGTGAGCTACGCCTGGAGGCTGCAACTTCCTTGGGGAGGGGAGGAACTAGTTTTTAATTAAATCTCAGACATATTCCATTTCCAGGTAAAAGTCTATACATCAAAAGATTGTGAAGTGAGGCTTTTCAACTCCAGGTGAAAACTTGATTAAGGCTTTTTCCTGTCTCCGTTTTTAAAGTCTGCAGAGATTTCCAACCTCTTCCCATAGATGTGATTTACAGGGTATAGTTTGCACCTCCACCAATAATTCATTTTCCTCACAATGAAATAGTGTTTAACACACATGTCAACTTTTGGTGAAGAGACTCTTCCTGACTTAGTCTAGAGTTCTTCACTTCCTCAACAGAAGTGTAAATGTTTCAAGTGTCAATGACTTCAACACTTCACTTCTGCCATTGTCTGATTACCCCAGCTCTATTCACTGAAGTCCTCTTTAGATGCAAATGTAGGTCTAGTGACCCACCCACACAATCACATGAAAAGTCCATGAATCTAGCCTGCATATCTACACCTTTGACATAATACAGCGGATATAACAATGGGAAAATGAAAATATATTACTGTATTATCCTTAACAGCATCAGCACCCCAATATATCACCACACATGCCATCCCCAGTCGTCATCCCTCCAGCAAAGTTGTATGCACATGATATCCCCAGTCCCCCCCTCCGAAGAGTTGTATGCACATGACATCCCCCCCCCCCCCCAGTAAGGTTGTATTCACATGATATCCCAAACCTACAGTCCCAGCAAAATTGTATGCACATGACATTCACCAACCCCCCCCACAAAGTGTTGTAAGCGTATACCTAGGCCCATTCCAAAGCTATATGCATATGCCATCCCCAGTCATCCCCCCTCCCTTTCCAGCAAAGTTGGATGCACATGAAATCCCCAGTCCCCCCCCCCCCTCCAGAAAAATTGTATGTGACATGACATCCCCAGTCTCCTCTCCAGCAAAGTTGTATGCACATAACATCCCCCAAAACTACCTCCCCTCCCCTGAAGAGTTGTATGTATGTGACATCACCAGCCCCCTCCCCCGTAACGTTGTATGCACATGCACATACCATCCCCAGTTACCCCCCCCCCCAGCAAGGTTATATGCACATGACGTCCCCAGAACCGCCCCTCCCTAGCAAAGTTGTATGGAAGTGACATCCCCAGTTACCATCCCCCCTCCTAGCAAAGTTGTATGCACATGATATCCCCTTCGCCACCAGCACGCCGGGACATGCTCACGTGCCGTCCATACCTGCATCATATCGGGGGGAGTGCCACTGCGGCTGGCTGCGTGTGATGCAGCGTAAGGAGGAAACCATTGAAACTGGGATGTGTCACTCAGAAAAAGGTAATGTATGATTCCAGCCTCCCTCCCCTGCATGTTTCTGCCTCACCTGCACCAACGCCGCCCCTCCGCACCAGAGACCACACACAGAGACACGCAGGCCAGAGCATCCAATGGCCGTGGTGAAGCATTGCGTGACTGGGCTGGTAAATTGAGAGACAATAGGCTAGGGATCTCCAGGGACTTTGGGGCCAATTGCTCCCTTTGCCTTACTGCTAGCGCCGGTTCCGATCAGCGCGACTGGTGCCTCGATCATTTTTCTCCCCCTCCTCTCTGCCCAGCCGAGACAGAAGAGGGTGCTGCGGAACAGAGCCCCAAACCCAGGGCAGTCCCACAGAATTCGGGACGGTTGGGGGGTGTGAATGTCAGATCTGACAAGATAAGAAGAGAACTTGTTTCAGGTGCGATCCAGACACTGCTGCAGCCATATAGAGCAATATCCCTCTCATTAAAGTTGCCCTTTAAAAAGGGTCTAAAAATCTACAATGGGAAGATAATAGTTCTCCAGTGATGTGTCCTCTTTCTCCCAGTTTGCTGCAAGAAATCACCCTTTACTCTAACTATGGAGGCACACATCCATATGGTAGCTTTACAACAATAATAATATGTAATGTAGAAGAAGAAAAGAATAGGCGGCTGAAGGCAGGTGATTCCACAAACAGACACTGCAGTTAGCCTAATTACCACAAGATGGCGAATTCACCTCTCCCAGGTGGAACGCACAGAAAGGAAGTAATTAAGACAAAGACGGGAAGCGATGTAATAACAGGAAAATAAGTTGAAGGAGATGGAGAAAATACACGTCTGGAAGAGGTAATTGTGTGATTGTTATTATATATTGGGCAGAGCAGAGGTCGGGGTGGACATACTTGTTATATATTGGGCAGAGCAGAGGTCGGGGTGGACATACTTGTTATATATTGGGCAGAGCAGAGGTCGGGGTGGACATACTTGTTATATATTGGGCACAGCAGAGGTCGGGGTGGACATACTTGTTATATATTGGGCAGAGCAGAGGTCGGGGTGGGCATACTTGTTATATATTGGGCAGAGCAGAGGTCGGGGTGGACATACTTGTTATATATCGGGCAAAGCAGAAGTCGGGGTGGACATACTTGTTATATATTGGGCAGAGCAGAGGTCGGGGTGGACATACTTGTTATATATTGGGCAGAGCAGAGGTCGGGGTGGACATACTTGTTATATATTGGGCAGAGCAGAGGTTGGGGTGGAGATACTTGTTATATATTGGGCAGGGAAGAGGTCGGGGAGGACATACTTGTTATATATTGGGCAGAGCAGAGGTCGGGGTGGACATACTTGTTATATATTGGGCAGAGCAGAGGTCGGGGTGGACATACTTGTTATATATTGGGCAGAGCAGAGGTCGGGGTGGACATACTTGTTATATATTGGGCAGGGCAGAGGTCGGGGAGGACATACTTGTTATATATTGGGCAGGGAAGAGGTCGGGGAGGACATACTTGTTATATATTGGGCAGAGCAGAGGTCGGGGTGGACATACTTGTTATATATTGGGCAGAGCAGAGGTCGGGGTGGACATACTTGTTATATATTGGGTAGAGCAGAGGTCGGGGTAGACATACTTGTTATATATTGGGCAGAGCAGAGGTCGGGGTGGACATACTTGTTATATATTGGGCAGAGCAGAGGTTGGGGTGGACATACTTGTTATATATTGGGCACAGCAGAGGTCGGGGTGGACATACTTGTTATATATTGGGCAGAGCAGAGGTCGGGGTGGGCATACTTGTTATATATTGGGCAGAGCAGAGGTCGGGGTGGACATACTTGTTATATATCGGGCAAAGCAGAGGTCGGGGTGGACATACTTGTTATATATTGGGCAGAGCAGAGGTCGGGGTGGACATACTTGTTATATATTGGGCAGAGCAGAGGTCGGGGTGGACATACTTGTTATATATTGGGCAGAGCAGAGGTTGGGGTGGAGATACTTGTTATATATTGGGCAGGGAAGAGGTCGGGGAGGACATACTTGTTATATATTGGGCAGAGCAGAGGTCGGGGTGGACATACTTGTTATATATTGGGCAGAGCAGAGGTCGGGGTGGACATACTTGTTATATATTGGGCAGAGCAGAGGTCGGGGTGGACATACTTGTTATATATTGGGCAGAGCAGAGGTCGGGGTGGACATACTTGTTATATATTGGGCAGAGCAGAGGTTGGGGTGGAGATACTTGTTATATATTGGGCAGGGAAGAGGTCGGGGAGGACATACTTGTTATATATTGGGCAGAGCAGAGGTCGGGGTGGACATACTTGTTATATATTGGGCAGAGCAGAGGTCGGGGTGGACATACTTGTTATATATTGGGCAGAGCAGAGGTCGGGGTGGACATACTTGTTATATATTGGGCAGGGCAGAGGTCGGGGAGGACATACTTGTTATATATTGGGCAGGGAAGAGGTCGGGGAGGACATACTTGTTATATATTGGGCAGAGCAGAGGTCGGGGTGGACATACTTGTTATATATTGGGCAGAGCAGAGGTCGGGGTGGACATACTTGTTATATATTGGGTAGAGCAGAGGTCGGGGTAGACATACTTGTTATATATTGGGCAGAGCAGAGGTCGGGGTGGACATACTTGTTATATATTGGGCAGAGCAGAGGTTGGGGTGGACATACTTGTTATATATTGGGCAGAGCAGAGGTTGGGGTGGACATACTTGTTATATATTGGGCAGAGCAGAGGTCGGGGTGGTCATACTTGTTATATATTGGGCGGAGTAGAGGTCGGGGTGGACATACTTGTTATATATTGGGCAGAGCAGAGGTCGGGGTGGACATACTTGTTATATATTGGGCAGAGCAGAGGTCGGGGTAGACATACTTGTTATATATTGGGCAGAGCAGAGGTCGGGGTGGTCATACTTGTTATATATTGGGCGGAGTAGAGGTCAGGGTGGACATACTTGTTATATATTGGGCAGAGCAGAGGTCGGGGTGGACATACTTGTTATATATTGGGCAGAGCAGAGGTCGGGGTGGACATACTTGTTATATATTGGGCAGAGCAGAGGTCGGGGTGGACATACTTGTTATATATTGGGCAGAGTAGAGGTCAGGGTGGACATACTTGTTATATATTGGGCAGAGCAGAGGTCGGGGCGGACATACTTGTTATATATTGGGCAGAGCAGAGGTCGGGGTGGGCATACTTGTTATATATTGGGCAGAGTAGAGGTCAGGGTGGACATACTTGTTATATATTGGGCAGGGCAGAGGTCGGGGTGGACATACTTGTTATATATTGGGCAGAGCAGAGGTCGGGGTGGACATACTTGTTATATATTGATAGCAGTAGGGTATTGTACCGTGTTAGCCATCAGTAACAGCAAGAAGTTTTAAACCAGGATGATAAATGGTATCATCCTGGTTTAAAACTTCTTGTTATATATTGGGCAGAGCAGAGGTCGGGGTGGGCATACTTGTTATATATTGGGCAGAGCAGAGGTCGGGGTGGACATACTTGTTATATATTGGGCAGAGCATAGGTCGGGTGGACATACTCGTTATATATGGGCAGAGCAGAGGTCGGGGTGGACATACTTGTTATATATTGGGCAGAGCAGAGGTCGGGGTGGACATACTTGTTATGTATTGGGCAGAGCAGAGGTCGGGGTGGACGTACTTGTTATATATTGGGCAGTGCAGAGGTCGGGGTGGACATACTCGTTATATATGGGCAGAGCAGAGGTCGGGGTGGACATACTTATTATATATTGGGCAGAGCAGAGGTCGGGGTGGACATACTTGTTATATTGGGCAGAGCAGAGGTTGGGGTGGACATACTTGTTATATATTGGGCAGAGCAGAGGTCGGGGTGGACATACTGTCAGGAACCGGCCCGCCTGCGTATACGGTTCCCGACTGCGGGTTTGACCAGATCAAGCGGGGGACAGCCTTATTCAAGCCACAAACAAGGCTGTGACCCCTAAAAAGCTTCTTACTGCCACCACTAGCGGTTGCTAGACACGTCAACTCGAGGGCTCAACACACAATCTTCGTTTTCGTATTCGGGTCAGCTTTGTGCTTAGGCCGAATACGGGAACGCCACGCACCCACACACGCAGTACAGTTGTACAGTAACACACCACAATCAGGCACTGACTTGTAATGCAAGTTACACTGTCGTGCAGCAAAACCACTAACAGTCGTTCCGAACGATACTGTTAGCCACACTTGTTATATATTGGGCATAGCAGAGGTCGGTGTGGACATACTTTTTATATATATTGGGCAGAGCAGAGGTCGGGGTGGACATACTTGTTATATATTGGGCAGAGCAGAGGCCGGGGTGGACATCCTTGTTATATATTGGGCAGGGCAGAGGTCGGGGTGGACATACTTGTTATATATTGGGCAGGGCAGAGGTCGGGGTGGACATACTTGTTATATATTGGGCAGAGCAGAGGTCGGGGTGGACATACTTGTTATATATTGATAGCAGTAGGGTATTGTACCGTGTTAGCCATCAGTAACAGCAAGAAGTTTTAAACCAGGATGATAAATGGTATCATCCTGGTTTAAAACTTCTTGTTATATATTGGGCAGAGCAGAGGTCGGGGTGGGCATACTTGTTATATATTGGGCAGAGCAGAGGTCGGGGTGGACATACTTGTTATATATTGGGCAGAGCATAGGTCGGGTGGACATACTCGTTATATATGGGCAGAGCAGAGGTCGGGGTGGACATACTTGTTATATATTGGGCAGAGCAGAGGTCGGGGTGGACATACTTGTTATGTATTGGGCAGAGCAGAGGTCGGGGTGGACGTACTTGTTATATATTGGGCAGTGCAGAGGTCGGGGTGGACATACTCGTTATATATGGGCAGAGCAGAGGTCGGGGTGGACATACTTATTATATATTGGGCAGAGCAGAGGTCGGGGTGGACATACTTGTTATATTGGGCAGAGCAGAGGTTGGGGTGGACATACTTGTTATATATTGGGCAGAGCAGAGGTCGGGGTGGACATACTGTCAGGAACCGGCCCGCCTGCGTATACGGTTCCCGACTGCGGGTTTGACCAGATCAAGCGGGGGACAGCCTTATTCAAGCCACAAACAAGGCTGTGACCCCTAAAAAGCTTCTTACTGCCACCACTAGCGGTTGCTAGACACGTCAACTCGAGGGCTCAACACACAATCTTCGTTTTCGTATTCGGGTCAGCTTTGTGCTTAGGCCGAATACGGGAACGCCACGCACCCACACACGCAGTACAGTTGTACAGTAACACACCACAATCAGGCACTGACTTGTAATGCAAGTTACACTGTCGTGCAGCAAAACCACTAACAGTCGTTCCGAACGATACTGTTAGCCACACTTGTTATATATTGGGCATAGCAGAGGTCGGTGTGGACATACTTTTTATATATATTGGGCAGAGCAGAGGTCGAGGTGGTCATACTTGTTATATATTGGGCAGAGCAGAGGCCGGGGTGGACATCCTTGTTATATATTGGGCAGAGGAGAGGTCGCGGTGGGCATACTTGTTATATATTGGGCAGAACAGAGGTCGGGGTGGCCATACTTGTTATATATTGGGCAGAGCAGAGGTCAGGGTGGACATACTTGTTATATATTGGGCAGAGCAGAGGTCAGGGTGGACATACTTGTTATATATTGGGCAGAGCAGAGGTCGGGGTGGTCATACTTGTTATATATTGGGCAGAGCAGAGGTCAGGGTGGACATACTTGTTATATATTGGGCAGAGCAGAGGTCAGGGTGGACATACTTGTTATATATTGGGCAGAGCAGAGGTCGGGGTGGTCATACTTGTTATATATTGGGCAGAGCAGAGGTCAGGGTGGACATACTTGTTATATATTGAGCAGAGCAGTGGCATAGCTGAGGAGCTCTGCGCCCCAGTGCACTCTATACATAACAATTAATACAGCCCACTAAAACATGCCAAGGACAAACACAGTGTCAGAGGTGCAAGAAGGTGATGGGAAACAGTTTTTTTAATGATTACTTACATTCAAAGTATCTATAGAATTGATAAGCACAGGACCTATAAAGAGCTAATACTGTAGTTGAGGGAGGGTCCTACGGGGCCCCTCTACAACCGCTTTATGGTGATATGAAGGGTGTGAGCAGAATCCAGCTGCATACATCTCTCAGGAGAGAGCTTGCAGGGAGTAGTAGTGTTACTGTAGGGTAGTCGGCCTTTATTCCTGAGAATGGTACAAATTATCTATATGGGGGATTAGGCTAGATAATTTCCCCTCAGGGATGGAGACATAGAGAGGAATATAAAGAAACTAGCTGAAGTTGGCGCTGAGAGGGTTAACTAAGCTGCACGTTCCAAAGAGGGAAGCCCCAAACCCTCAAATGAAATAAAACAATTTATACAATAGAGGAACACGCGCTAATACCAATCACTTGATGCTTTAATCCACAACTTTGTTAAAAAATGTAACATTAAAAACTAAAAACCACACTAGTAAATCCAACGCTTGCACACACACACACCACAATCTCACCATACCATCCGTTTTACTCTACAAAATCCACACCACAATTCATGTAAAGCCCACAGTAAAACTCTCACTAACTCCACGTAGTGCACAATGCCTAATGATTTCCTGATTCCATATATAAAAAACCAGCAGTTACCCGATCTTACACCTTAAATTGCAGTCCCAGCAGAAGCGATTTTCTAATACTGTGTGTAAAAAGATAAAAGTTGGCCCAGTAATTGCTTACGGGTTGCAGTCCCAGTAGTTGTCACATTAACTCCAGCGGGATCAGTCTATTTGCATAAGCTTGGCAGACTTGCTATGCAGTCTTATAAAATCTTCAGAGTAAAAACAAGTTCAATCACAATACCTCTGTGCAGTAAAGAAACTCCTCTCCCGGTATCTTGGACTGTGCGCACAGCCGAGCACTTCGGAGCTCTCCTATCCATTCGGCTGTCGGCGTTGGTTGGCTGCCTACGTCACTTCCTGCAGTCAGGTCCAGAGTGACGCTCGCTCCAACTTCCCATTCGCCGCAAGCAGTCTCTAGCGGTGACGTCACCTTAAAGCTATAGGAACTTTCAATGTGCGGATTGCCGCTAAGCGCTTTCACTGCTTCCCACATTCCTAAATGCTTGAGATATGGATCTTATAGTTTCATGATGAATGTATTAGCGCGTCTTCCTCTATTGTATAAATAGAGAGGAATATAATCTGTGAATAGTGTGGAGTGGAGCTGTGACTGGCTGATCCTGTATGCCATGGAATACTGAGCCCATAAGATCCTCATGGAGCAGCTACCATCTTGTGTGGCTGGATAGTGTACTGGTAACTGGGCACTGCCTTTGTCATGGGAGAGCAGGGTTGGAATCCTGGCTAGGGTCAGTATCTATTCAGTAAGGAGTCCATAGGCAAGACTCCCTATTACTGCAGGGTGGACCCTTGTGCGTGCCCTTAGTGGCTGCAGCTCTTGAGCACTTTGAGCCCAACAGGAAAAAAAGCACTATACAAATGTCAGGATTATTATTATTATTATCTTCAGCTGGTGCCTTTCACATATGCTTACTCTCTGTTTTACCTTATTTATCTTACTTATTATGTTCTAAAACAAGCATTTAAATAAACCTGTTAACATTTTGTGTTTATTACTGCAGTCAGAGAAGGTTTATGTTTATCTCAGCTGGTATGGAAGGCTGACCTGTATCTCTTCCCTGTGAAGGAGGGCATTTCCCCTGATAGCTTTCCCAGCAGCTGTTCATAGCAACAGTCACTAATGCCGGAAGCCAATAATATGTTTTACAATCAGGTTGTTGCAGATCAGTGGAGGTCTTGGGGAGGGAGGTCTCTGAAGGAGCAGGATCTGTCCATTGTGTCCATTTTCATAAGATAGTCCCACCGGATAACCATACTAAATGTGCAGAAAACCACAGCTTATGGGATATTATCACCCCCTTTTCTGTGCTCTGGTAATTACTGCTAATACCTTACTGCAATAATATGTGATCATTTTTAGAACTAAGATCTGACCTCAAAGAACAAGAGACGTATGTGAGGAGTGAGCAGATGTTTACAACAGGAGTGACTACCAGTCTATGGAGGAGGGTGGCATGATGGTGGCAATTAAAGAGGAAGAAGAAGAGAAGTATGTAAGGATTGATCAGCAGTCTATGGAGGAGGGTGACATGATGAGGACAATTAAAGAAGAAGAAGAAAATACATATGTGAGGAGTGATCAGCAGTCTATGGAGGAAGGTGACAAGATGGGGACAAATAAAGTGAGAGAAGAGGAGACGTATGTGAGGAGTGATCAGCAGTCTATGGAGGAGGGTGATATGATGAGTACAATTAAAGAGGAAGAAGAGACATATGTGAGGTGTGATCAGCAGTCTATGGAAGAAGGTGACATGATGAGGACAATTAAAGAGGAAGAAGAGACGTATGTGAGGAGTGATAAGCAGTCTATGGAGGAGGGTGACATGATGAGTACAATTAAAAAGGAAGAAGAAGAGGCATATGTGAGGAGTGATCAGCAGTCTATGGAGGAAGGTGACATTATGGGGATGATTAAAGATAAAGAAGAGATGTATGTGAGGAGTGATCAGCAGTCTATGGAGGAGGGTGACATGAGGACAATTAAAGAGGAAGAAGAGGAGATGTATGTGAGGGGTGATCAGCAGTCTATAGAGGAAGGTTTAATAATTAGAGTGATTAAAGAAGAGACGTATGTGAGGAGTGATCAGCGGTCTGCAGAGGAGGGTGACATGATGGGGACAACTATGGAGAAGGACCCTCTTACAGAGAGCAGAACAGGTGAGGGATCAGCATTAATATGTGTTTGGCTGCAGCTGATAGAGAATATAGTCACATGCACTGTTACACTGCACACCTCTCACCTTGCTGCTGTACTGTATGTGGAAGGCCTCTCCTTACACACAATGATAATGGCTGCAGCTGATAGAGAATATAGTCACATGCACTGTTACACTGCACACCTCTCACCTGGCTGCTGTACTGTATGTGGAAGGCCTCTCCTTACACACAGAGATAATGGCTGCAGCTGATAGAGAATATAGTCACATGCATTGTTACACTGCACACCTCTCACCTGGCTGCTGTACTGTATGGGGAAGGCCTCTCCTTACACACAGAGATAATGGCTGCAGCTGATAGAGAATATAGTCACATGCACTGTTACACTGCACACCTCTCACCTTGCTGCTGTACTGTATGGGGAAGGCCTCTCCTTACACACAATGATAATGACTGCAGCTGATAGAGAATATAGTCACATGCACTGTTACACTGCACACCTCTCACCTTGCTGCTGTACTGTATGGGGAAGGCCTCTCCTTACACACAGAGATAATGGCTGCAGCTGATAGAGAATATAGTCACATGCACTGTTACACTGCACACCTCTCACCTTGCTGCTGTACTGTATGTGGAAGGCCTCTCCTTACACACAGAGATAATGGCTGCAGCTGATAGAGAATATAGTCACATGCACTGTTACACTGCACACCTCTCACCTTGCTGCTGTACTGTATGTGGAAGGCCTCTCCTTACACACAGAGATAATGGCTGCAGCTGATAGAGAATATATTCACATGCACTGTTACACTGCACACCTCTCACCTTGCTGCTGTACTGTATGTGGAAGGCCTCTCCTTACACACAAAGATAATGGCTGCAGCTGATAGAGAATATATTCACATGCACTGTTACACTGCACACCTCTCACCTTGCTGCTGTACTGTATGTGGAAGGCCTCTCCTTACACACAAAGAAAATTGCTACATACAAATATTGTAAGCACAGAGCGCCTGGGGCTGTTCGTATCCCTAATGTCCAATGATGTAAATAATACAATGGTATTCTTGTTTATTACTTTTTTTTTTTTTACTTTTTACAAGAAAGCAAAGACACTTTTTTTTTTTTTTTTTTTTTTTTTTTTTTTTTACTCTTTTATTGCTCAGATGATCGTTAAAATCATTTTTTTTTATGATTTTGATGATCTGACCAATGATGAATCAGAATCAATTTTATTTGGCCAAATAAGTTTAAGTGTACAGTACAAAGAATTTGACTTTACGGTGACTTAACAGAACAGCAAAACAGCAATAATTCCTTGATGGTGATATAATAAAATGTAACTTTTAATCACTACAGTAAAATAAATGTTCACAAGGTTTGGCGCTTAGAATATCAGAAACAACTTGCTAGTGATGTAGGGACTGCAGTATATGCATGTTTCTAGGTTTACCAACCTAAGTCCACAATCATCACAAGATAATCATTATTTACACCCCCCCACCATAATACCCAACATGTTTCACTTCATAACGAAGCTTTTTCAAGGGAAAGTGCAAAAGTCCAAGTGCTAAGGTGCAAATAAACATTATGGATACATTTAGTATTAAGACATAGCGTGTGTGCTAGATTAGTAGCAGCCAAATAGATATGGCGTTTTATACTTTCTATCCAGGGTGGAGTCCTCCACTCCTCCCATTGATGTCTCCACCCACAGAAATGTACACAGTGATTGGATAGAGCATGTGTCAATTAACCCTAGAGCCAATCATATAGGAATCTAATCTCTTTCAGTGTACCTAAAATAGTACCGTATAACATGTGTCATATCCCAAATGAATGCCTGCCCGGATAATAAAGCATATAGTTTATCCTTGACGCTGACCACTCTCATTGCAGCCCATAGTTTTTATGTAGAAGGCAACAAAACGCTTACTCCTGAGATTCAAGCGCTTTGATTGGTCAGCCGTCGTCGGTGTGCTCTGCGTGCGCCAGCCAATCAAGTAAGGTGCACGTATCCAATCTACCGAGACGTCATCCGGGAGGGTGTGCCATTGTCCAGAGTACGCATCACATGCGTGCCAGCTGTATCAGCTGTTCACGTACAGTTGCGGAAGCTGCTTCCAGTCTCCTCACCCGAGGGCAGAACCTGCTGCAAACTGCAGCCAATCGGGTGGTGTTGCCATGGCAAACTTTATATACAAACAAAAAGTGCACACAGCCCATTCTGTAGTGATTACTGGGGTATCGCACAGCATATCAATCACCGGGGCCAGTTCTTTATTAAAGGAAAAAAGAAACTATCCTTTATATCACTTAGGACAGACAGATCACTTATATATTTGGTGAGATTCACCTACATGTATATTTTTTAACAGCAGGAATCCGCACATTAAAAGGGTTCTTATCACTATTACTATTTAAGGTGACATTGTAAAGATTATATAGCAGATAATGGGATACTACAAACTTATGTAGCAAGGAAGGGCGAGGAATAGATTGTGGGGGAGCTGAATTTCTCACAAGAGATATGGGTGTTCAGTATTACATATCAAGCAGTACCCTATATATCAGTGATGGCTAACCTTGGCACTCCAGCTGTGGTGGAACTACAAGTCCCATGTGGCATTGCAATGCTCTGACAGCTCTAAGCATAGCTCTGGGAGGCAGAGGCATGATGGGATTTGTAGTTTTGTCACAGCTGGAATGCCAAGGTTAGTCATCACTGCTATATATACTTGATGTGGTACCAACTATGGGTGGAAGCCAGAGACTACATATCTTATAGATATGGTAGAGGGAGCGATTGGAGATAGGATGTATAATATCCTTCAAAGATATATCCATCCTCCTCATAAATACGGGGAGAAGGTAAATCCCTCATTCAGGCCACCTGGGTTTAAAGTGCCCAGTCTATAGATCCATTTAGAATTAAGTTGTCTCATTTTTTGGTGCAAATTTCCCCCACGGGGTCCGAGATGCCATTGTTGTATTACCCAGAATTTTACCAACTCAGGGTTACCATCATGGATCTCATGGAAATGTCTGGACACAGATGTATTCCGTCTGTGTTTAATATCCCCCAAGTGTTCCAGGATTCGTTTTTTTTACAGCTTTCGTTGTTTCATCAATATATAATAGGGGCAGCGGCATTGTATGGCATAAATAACCCCCTCCGTGTCACAATTGTAAAGTCCAGTAGGTCAAATGACCGGCCATCTTTTGTGGAACAAAAATGTCAGCATTGCAAAACATGTGAGCAGGCCTTACATCTCCCACACCTATGTATACCATTTACATTGGAATCTAACCAGGTCTTTTTCTTTACATTATTCAGTTGTCAAATTACCTTCTTTTTCAACGGTAGGAAGGAATGCATAAGGGAATCGCCTAAATTTGAGCCCCTTCTGTAGGTGACTTGTGGATTAGAGGGTATACATTTTTGTAGTTGGGAATCAAGTTGGAGAATCGACCAGTGTTTGTTGATAATCCTTTTAATGGAGGGTGATTCTTTGGAGTAGGTACTTATAATCCTCGTTCCTCCTCCATCTTTCCCAGTCCTCTCCCTTGGTTTTAAAGAGAATCTGTACTCTAAAATTTTACAGCAAAAAGCATACCATTCTATTCATTATGTTCTCCTGGGCCCCTCTGTGCTGTTTCTGCCATTCCCTGCTGCAATCCTGGCTTGTAATTGCCAGTTTTAGGCAGTGTTTACAAACAAACTAACCAGCTTGTGATAGGCTCACATAAGCAGAGTGTGTGAGTCATACAGAGCCTGCAGGGGGCCTGCAGAGGGTGTGTATTGCTTCTATCCAATCACAAGCAGCCCTGCACATTCCACACATTCAAGCTTTAGCCCGACAGAGCCGACAGAAGAGAGAAGATTAGAACAGAAATAACACAGCCACTGTGCAATTAGGAAAGGCTGCAGTAAGCCAGAACACATTAGAACAGGCATAGGAACTTATAGGATAGATGAACTAAGGCTAAAAATTTTGTTACAGAATCTCTTTAATAACTCTTCTCTCTCTACTTCTCTCGCATTGACTTCTGCCTTATCCAAAATACTTTTGGGATACCCTCTATCCCGTAATCTACACATTCTTGATTAAAATCTTCATAATTAGAGCAGTTCCTTGGTGCTCGGAGGAATTGTCCCTTTGGGATTCCACATTTCAGGGGTTCGGGATGGAAGCTATCTCATGCCAAAAGTGAATTAGTTGCTGTTGGTTTCCGGAAGATCCTTGTGTCCAATCCCCCAGTACTATTTTACTCAATATGGACATCTAGGAAATAGATATGATGTAAATCCATTTCAGAGGTAAAAAACATGCCTATACAGTGGCTTGCAAAAGTATTCGGCCCCCTTGAAGTTTTCCACATTTTGTCACATTACTGCCACAAACCTGCATCAATTTTATTGGAATTCCACATGAAAGACCAATACAAAGTGGTGTACACGTGAGAAGTGGATCGAAAATCATACATCATTCCAAACATTTTTTACAAATAAATAACTGCAAAGTGGGGTGTGCGTAATTATTCGGCCCCCCGAGTCAATACTTTGTAGAACCACCTTTTGCTGCAATTACAGCTGCCAGTCTTTTAGGGTATGTCTCTACCAGCTTTGCACATCTAGAGACTGAAATCCTTGCCCATTCTTCTTTGCAAAACAGCTCCAGCTCAGTCAGATTAGATGGACAGCGTTTGTGAACAGCAGTTTTCAGATCTTGCCACAGATTCTCGATTGGATTTAGATCTGGACTTTGACTGGGACATTCTAACACATAGATATGTTTTGTTTTAAACCATTCCATTGTTGCCCTGGCTTTATGTTTAGGGTCGTTGTCCTGCTGGAAGGTGAACCTCCGCCCCAGTTTCAAGTCTTTTGCAGTCTCCAAGAGGTTTTCTTCCAAGTTTGCCCTGTATTTGGCTCCATCCATCTTCCCATCAACTCTGACCAGCTTCCCTGTCCCTGCTGAAGAGATGCACCCCCCGAGCATGATGCTGCCACCACCATATTTGACAGTGGGGATGGTGTGTTCAGAGTCAAGTGCAGTGTTAGTTTTCCGCCACACATAGCGTTTTGCATTTTGGCCAAAAAGTTCCATTTTGGTCTCATCTGACCAGAGCACCTTCTTCCACATAGTTGCTGTGTCCCCCACATGGCTTGTGGCAAACTGCAAACGGTACTTCTTATGCTTTCTGTTAACAATGGCTTTCTTCTTGCCACTCTTCCATAAAGGCCAACTTTGTACAGTGCATGACTAATAGTTGTCCTATGGACAGAGTCTCCCACCTGAGCTGCAGATCTCTGCAGCTCGTCCAGAGTCACCATGGGCCTCTTGACTGCATTTCTGATCAGCGCTCTCCTTGTTCGGCCTGTGAGTTTAGGTGGATGGCCTTGTCTTGGTAGGTGTACAGTTGTGCCATACTCCTTCCATTTCTGAATGATCGCTTGATCAGTGCTCCGTGGGATGTTCAAGGCTTTGGAAATCATTTTGTAGCCTAAGCCTGCTTTACATTTCTCAATAACTTGATCCCTGACCTGTCTTGTGTGTTCTTTGGACTTCATGGTGTTGTTGCTCCCAATATTCTCTTAGACAACCTCTGAGGCCCTCACAGAGCAGCTCTATTTGTACTGACGTTAGATTACACACAGGTGCACTCTATTTAGTCATTAGCACTCATCAGGCAATGTCTATAGGCAACTGACTCCACTCAGACCAAAGGGGGCTGAATAATTACGCACACCCCACTTTTCAGTTATTTATTTGTAAAAAATGTTTGGAATCATGTATGATTTTCGTTCCACTTCTCACACGTACACCACTTTGTATTGGTCTTTCACGTGGAATTCCAATAAAATTGATTCATGTTTGTGGCATTAATGTGACAAAATGTGGAAAACTTCAAGGGGGCCGAATACTTTTGCAACCCACTGTACTGTGTGTTTATACTTATAGTGTGGTTACTTAACAGACACAGATAAAATACAAGGAGAGACAGTATAGATATTACAAGAAAAGGACAGTATATAAGTTATAGTGGTAGTAAACATGGAGAGAAGTGTTCATTTTCAGTTCTATGCTGTAATGCTTTCCAGTCCTAGCAGCTCTAGCGTGGTTCTGCATTAAGCATGGCTTCTGCCTGAGGAAAGGAGCTGTTCTGTGCCTGGAAGTCTTTGTTGTGACTGACCAGTATGTCACTCCTGAAGGCATAAGCTGGAGGATGGAGTGAGCAGGGTGAGGGGATCAGAGGCAATCTTGGTCACTCTCTTTCTCCACCCGCTAGCATTAAGATCTTGCATGGAAGGTAAGGTGCAGCCAATTATTCTTTCTGCTGATTGGATGATGTGCTGCAATCTCACCTTTTCTCATACGGAGCATGAGCCAAACAGTCATGGTTGATGTTGTGATGGATTTGATGATCACAGTAAAGACCTGCAGCATTAATTTTTGTAGTAGGCAAAACGTATTCAGCTGCCGTAGGTGGTACATCCTCTCTTGCACTTTCTTGATAGTGACTTTATTGTTATCCCATTTAAAGTTGTTAGAGATTAAGGACCCAAGAAATTTGAATGCCTCTACTTGGGTCTCTGTAGATCCATGTATGATTATGAGGAGATATTATCATCCCCATGGGCTGAAGAACATTAAGTTCCAAGTTGTTGTTACTGCACCAGGAAGCTAGTCTAACCTTCTGTCTCCTGATGATGGAAGAAATGGGTCATCCATTTGTAGATGGATTCAGGTGTGCTTAGCTGGGAGAGCTTGCTGTGTAACAGTGATGGTTTTATGGTGTTGAATGCAGAGCTGAAAAGCTGAAATCCACAAATAGAATTCTGTCATATGTTCCTGAGGAGTCCAGATGCTCTAGTAAATAATGAAGACACATGCTTACAGCATCCTCTGCAGACTTATTTCACCTATATGCAAATTGCTGAGAGTCCAGCAGGGGGATCTGTGAGGGGTGTCAGATAAGCCATTATCCATTTTTCAAATGATTTTATGACCAATAATGCAACGACAACTGCCCTATAGTCATTTATACATATAAATGCTGATATTTTTTAAGAACTGTGACAATGGTTGAGCATTTAAAACAGGCAAGTAAGAGGTCCGGTGACTGTTCAAAATGTTCAGAGTTCCATCTGCAGGTGAGCCAAAGAACTGCAGTTTCCAATATGAGGTGAGACATCTGCTGGTGGATAGCGGAAGTCCATGCAAAAGTTACCCAGTGCTGCCACCAGCAGGCTACTAACAGCAAAGGTCATCACATCCGGGTTTGTCTTCGTAATACAAGTCTCTCCACAAAAAAAAGGAATATGTTTTCACAGCATCAGTATATTTATTTAGATCACTGGGGGAGTCTTTGAATATGTTCCAGTCTGTTGAATCAAAGCAGCTCATTTCTTACCTGTGGACACTACAGGTTTGGCAGTTTTTAGTCTCAGTATGTTGGGATGGGCTGTATCACAGCATGATCAGAGCTCCCCAGAGCTGCTGTGCAGACAGAGTGATATGAGTCCTTAGCCATAGTGTAACAGTGATCAGGTGTTTTACCTCCTCTAGTTGCTTGTATTGTGGAAGTTCTCTGTTTAGGTTGGCACTGTTGAAGTCCTCTAGAATGATGAGAAAAGAATCAGGGTGTCCCCTCTCCACCTCAGTGATCTGATCTGCGAGTTCCTGGAGTGCAGGCTGCATGCATGTTTGTGGAGGGATGTACACAGCAACCAGAATAAATGAAGAAAGCTCACGGGGTGAATAGGAGGGTCTGCAGTCTATGAAGAGTGTTCCCAGCCCAGCTAAGCATGTCCTCCTAACAACTGTGACATCCTTACACCACTTATCATTGATATAGAAACAGAACCCTCCACCTTTGCCAGAAATAAGCGGGTCCTGGTCAGATCTATAGAGTGTAAATCCATTAATCTGCAGAGCATTGTCTGGAATCAGCTCAGACAGTGTTACACTCACCATGGCGGCCATCTGCAGCGTTCCCGGAGATTCTCGCGTGTGCGCACGCGCAGGGGCTCATTGGCATGACTCTGTTTGTTTTCTGCACGGCGCGTGCGCGCAAAGTATTGCGCGCGCATAAGGTTGCGCGGGAGCCGCGGGGCGCGTGTGCACGCGCGCAAAGGGTTGCGCGCGTTCTGCGCATACGCAGAGCGTTAATTTTGGCACCAATCTAGAGTATATAAGCAGCACTGCCCTTAGATGCAGTGCTGCTCGTTCTGACAGCTTGTCTACCTGTTGGTGAACCGTGTTCCTGTTTATTGGATCCTGATCTTCCGTTGTGACCTTGGCCTGTGACCCCGACTACTGCTTTATCTCTGCCTGCCCCGACATCGGTTCTGTCTACTGGATATTCTCTGTCTGCTGCCTGCCCCGACCCCTGGCTTGTGACCCCGACCACCGTTGATCTCCGCCTGCCCCGACCACTGGCTTGTGACCCCGACTTCAGCAATACTCCGCCTGTCTTAGAACTCCAGCCTTCGTCTGACCAGGTCTTCTCCACAATCAGTGTCACCTTTTCTCCCGACCACTCGCTGAGGCAATCCCAGTAGTGACCTGGTAGGGCACTAGGCAGCTAAGTTCCACATCCCCCTCCTGGGGTTGTGGTCCTGCACTCCCCTCAAGGGGGTGTGGGTGAAGACCCGTGGTCACCTAGACTCCACTACTGGGTAACGCCTCTTCCTTCGTGGAAGGGTCAACAGGGACTGAAGAGAATCGTAACAGTAACGAGCAGCCAAGATGGACACTGGTGGAACTCGTTCTCCCGTAGAGATTCTATATGACCTTGTGACACAGCTACGTGTTTCTATGGATGAAGTCCAGAAGGGTTATCAGGAGATCCGGGATCAGCTCCGAAGTACAATACCTGTTTCTGATAGTGCTGCAGCTCCTCCTGCCGTTCCTGCGGCTGCCCCTGTGGTTCATCCTCCAGTCGGAGAGGGTGCTGCTGCTGCTCTTCCTGAACCTAGGTTACCTTTGCCTGAGCGTTTCTCGGGGGATCGCTCTAAATTCCGATGGTTTCAAAGTGCCTGTCGTCTGCATTTCTCCCTGTTACCTAGGACCTTTGCCAGTGAAGAAACCAGGGTAGGAGCTGTGATATCCCTTCTTCAAGGGGAACCCCAGGCATGGGCCCTTCGTCATCCAGCATTACAAAGCCTTGATACTTTCTTTGAGACCATGGCAGAGATCTATGACGGTCCCGGTAGAGCCGCTTCCGCTGAAAGCGCCCTCCAGTCCCTTCGGCAGGGCAGAAGGCCAGTCGAGGATTATGTGATGGAGTTCCGCCGCTGGGAAGCGGATGTCTCATGGAACGATTCTGCCCTGAGGTTCCAGTTTCGGCAGGGGCTCTCTGACACCCTTAAGGACGAGCTGGCTCGGGTTGGGGTTCCGGACTCTCTGAAGGATCTCATCCAGCTTGCTATACAAATAGACAGACGCCTCAGAGAGCGACGTTCTGAAAGAGCTGGAGCTACTAGACCAGCTTGGAGCCTGCCAAGCCCGAGACCTGCTGCTACTCCTCCGCCGTCAATCCCTCCTGTTCAGGATGAGCCCGAGCCAATGCAGATAGGTCTGGCCCGTCCCGCTCTCTCGCTGGAAGAAAGACAGCGTCGAAGGTCTGCCAACTTGTGCCTATACTGTGGAGCTTCAGGCCACTTTCGGATCAACTGCCCGGTCAGACCACCCGGTGAGCTTGAGTTTATAGTATGTGCAAGTGGTTCCCCTGCTCCTCCGCTTGCCTCCTCTCATATTCCGCTCACTCTTTCGTTACAGGGCCCCCAAGGAAGGAGCGTTACGATTAAGGCCATCGTGGACTCTGGAGCCTGCTCGTGTTTTTTGGACATCCAGTTGGCGCAACAGCTCCTGCTTCCTACCTGCCGCAAGCGCCAACCCCTGGTCATCCAGTTGGCAGATGGATCCGCCATTGGTTCCGGTCCTATTACTACTGAAACCCTGCCACTTCTGGTCACCATTCAAGAAGAACATCAGGAATATCTGAGTTTTGATCTATTACCTTCTCCTTTGTTTCCAGTGATCCTTGGGATGCCGTGGCTAAAGACTCATAACCCTGCTATCAATTGGGTTTCTCATGAAGTCTCATTCCATTCAGATTACTGTCTGCGTTCCTGCTTCCCTCGTGCAGGAACGTTGTTCTGTATGAACTCTCCTCAGAAAGACATAATTCCTGCAGTCTACCATGATTTCCTGGATGTATTCGACAAGTCCAAAGCGGACGCCTTACCTCCGCATCGGCCATATGACTGTCCCATTGACCTCCAACCGGGAGCTCCCATTCCCTTCGGGAGAACTTACCCTTTATCTGAGCCCGAGACTCTTGTTCTTAAGGAGTACATTCAAGAGAACCTCACCAAGGGTTTCATCCGTCCTTCTACTTCTCCCGCTGGGGCCGGAATATTTTTTGTTGAGAAGAAAGACGGTTCCTTGCGGCCCTGCATCGATTATCGGGAGCTCAATAAGATCACCATTAAGAACCGCTATCCCCTTCCATTAATGCCCGACTTGTTCCGGAGACTCCAGTCCGCCTGCATCTTTTCCAAACTGGACTTGCGTGGAGCCTACAATCTGATCAGAATCCGAGAGGGGGATGAGTGGAAGACGGCCTTTCGCTCCCGTTTTGGACACTTCGAATATCTGGTAATGCCTTTTGGGCTATGCAACGCTCCAGCTACTTTCCAACATTTTGTCAACGACATCTTCAGGGATTTTATCGACCATTTCATGGTAGTATACCTGGATGACATCCTTATCTTCTCTTCATCCCAAAGAGAGCATCACCTTCATGTAAGAAAGGTTTTAGCTCGTCTCCGTGTTCATGGATTATATGAAAAGCCGGAGAAATGTGAATTCGACCAAGTAAATATACAGTTCCTAGGTCTGAAGATCTCTCCAGGAGGAGTCGAGATGGATCCTCAGAAGGTCACGGCTATCTTAGACTGGCCAATACCTGTGGATCGTAAGTCCGTCCAACGCTTTATTGGCTTTGCTAATTTTTACAGGCGGTTTATTAAGAATTTCTCCCAGATTGTGGCTCCCATTACCCAGTTGACCAGCACGGCTCGTGCGTTTCATTGGACCCCTGCTGCCCAGTCTGCCTTCGAAAAACTAAAGTCCTGTTTCACGTCCGCACCTATCTTAAAACATCCTGATCCTGCTAAGGCTTTCGTTCTGGAGGTGGATGCCTCAGAGATTGCTGTGGGTGCCGTCTTGACTCAGCGGTTTGGTCCAAAATCCATCCTCCACCCAGTGGCATTCTTTTCCCGAAAACTAAGCACGGCCGAAAGGAACTACGACGTCGCGGACCGGGAACTTCTAGCCATTAAAGCCGCTCTCGAGGAATGGCGATATCTTCTAGAAGGGGCAGAGCAACCAATCCTAATTCTTACAGACCACAAGAACCTGGAATACCTACGTTCAGCCAAGAGGCTGAGGCCACGTCAGGCTCGATGGTCGCTCTTCTTTTCCAGGTTCAACTTCCACTTAACCTATCGCCCTGGATCCAAGAACGTTAAGCCGGACGCGCTATCAAGGATGTTTCAACCTGAGTCTGCTCCTGATCCAGCGCCCGAAACCATTCTATCTCCACAACAGTTCCTACTCTTGCAGTCTAATCTCATGGAACTCATCAAACAAGCTTCCTCTCAACTCAGTACGCCTCCGGATCTACCAATTAAAGAGGGGCTTTACTACTTTCGGAACAAGATCTTTGTTCCTACCGAAACACGTATGCTGGTACTTCAGGCCTGCCATGACAATAAATTAGCAGGACACTTTGGGGTTCACAGGACTCAGGAACTCTTACAAAGAAAGTTTTGGTGGCCTGAACTGGTCAAGGACTGCAAATCCTACGTTACCTCTTGTGAGACATGTGCCCGGTCCAAGAACCTCCGTACCCGTCCTTGGGGCCTCCTGAACCCTCTTCCTGTTCCAACCCAGCCATGGAGCGACATCGCAATGGATTTTATAGTGGATCTACCTCCTTCCGAAGGCTTCACCACTATCCTGGTCGTGGTGGATCGCTTCTCTAAGATGGCCCATTTTCTCCCGTTGAAGCAGGTTCCCTCAGCCGCAGAGACTGCCCAAGTTTTTATCCGAGAGATAGTGCGACTTCATGGTCTGCCTTCCAATATCGTGTCCGATCGGGGTTCACAATTTACCTCACGGTTTTGGCAAGAACTTTGCAAAGGTCTCCAAATCAAACTGTCCCTCTCTTCAGGTTACCATCCACAGACCAACGGTCAAACAGAGAGGACGAACCAAACATTGGAGCAATATATCAGATGCTTCACTGCTGCTTCCCAGGATGACTGGTATTCCCTGTTGGCCACCGCTGAGTTTGCCTTCAACAATTCAGTTCACTCATCCACCCATCAGTCGCCATTCTTCATTAATTATGGTATCCATCCCACATTCCTGCCTGGCCTGGATGTTTCTTCTGATTGCCCTGGGGTACTAGAAAGAATTTCAAATATCAAACGGAACTTTGACACGGTTCACAGTGCTCTTAAACAGACTCAGGAGAGAGGTAAAGGGTCTGCCAATAAGCACAGAAGAAAAGGACCAGACTTGTCTCCAGGGGATCTAGTTTGGCTTTCCACCACTAATCTTAAACTCTACTGTCCCTCTAAGAAGTTTGCTCCTAGGTTCATCGGCCCTTTCCCTGTGGTACAAAGGATCAATCCGGTAACCTTTAAGTTGACTCTGCCAGCTTCACTTCGAGTTCATCCGGTGTTCCATGTCTCCTGCTTAAAGAAAGTATTACCTAACACGTTTCCCGGTCGTTCCTCTGATCCTCCTCAACCAATTCTCGTCGAAGGTACGGAAGAATTCGAGGTGGAGAAAATACTGGATAGCAGGAGGGTAAGAAATTCCCTGCAGTATTTAATCAAGTGGAGAGGCTTTGGAATTGAAGAAAACTCCTGGGAACCCGCTGCTAATATACATGCTCCCTTACTAATAAGAAGATATCACCAGAGATTTCCTAACAAGCCAGGTCCTAGGGGCACCCGGAGGTTGCCCCTCGGGGGGGGGGGCAATGTTACACTCACCATGGCGGCCATCTGCAGCGTTCCCGGAGATTCTCGCGTGTGCGCACGCGCAGGGGCTCATTGGCATGACTCTGTTTGTTTTCTGCGCGGCGCACTGCGTGTGCGCGCAAAGTATTGCGCGCGCATAAGGTTGCGCGCGTGAGCCGCGGGGCGCGTGCGCATGCGCAGAGCGTTAATTTTGGCGCCAATCTAGAGTATATAAGCAGCACTGCCCTTAGATGCAGTGCTGCTCGTTCTGACAACTTGTCTACCTGTTGGTGAACCGTGTTCCTGTTTATTGGATCCTGATCTTCCGTTGTGACCTTGGCCTGTGACCCCGACTACTGCTTGATCTCTGCCTGCCCCGACATCGGTTCTGTCTACTGGATATTCTCTGTCTGCTGCCTGCCCCGACCCCTGGCTTGTGACCCCGACCACCGTTGATCTCCGCCTGCCCCGACCACTGGCTTGTGACCCCGACTTCAGCAATACTCCGCCTTTCTTAGAACTCCAGCCTTCGTCTGACCAGGTCTTCTCCACAATCAGTGTCACCTGTTCTCCCGACCACTCGCTGAGGCAATCCCAGTAGTGACCTGGTAGGGCACTAGGCAGCTAAGTTCCACATCCCCCTCCTGGGGTTGTGGTCCTGCACTCCCCTCAAGGGGGTGTGGGTGAAGACCCGTGGTCACCTAGACTCCACTACTGGGTAACGCCTCTTCCTTCGTGAAAGGGTCAACAGGGACTGAAGAGAATCGTAACAGACAGCCAGGTCTCTGTGAAGCAAAGAGCAGCAGAGAGGTAACAGTCCTTCTTAGTCCTGATCAGTAGTTGCAGGTCATCTAGTTTGTTGCATATTGACCTGACATTAGAGAGTATGATTCCAGGTAGTGGTGAACACAGTCCTCTATGCCAAAAGTGCACCTGGATCCCGGAGAGCTTGCCTCTTCTTCTAAGCCTCACTGCCTGATTCAGCACTGTAGCTCCACTGGTCAGAATCCCCAGAAGGCTAAGAGTAGATGAAATATCCAGGGGTAGATCAGGTACAGCTGAGTCCTGAATGCTCAGTATTTGTTTGCTGGGGAAGGTTATCCGGGTTGGGTTGCACAAGGCAATATTAAAAAACAAATAGAGCAACTTTCTGAGGCTGCCATCTCCAGGCTCCTCCTCCTCATAGCCCAGTGGGTGGGTACAGTGCCTTGCTATAGTAGTCACCCCTCCCTCCTATATCCCCCCCCCCCCCCGGCTTGGTACTTATTTTGTTAAATTCAAACCTGTCATTTTATTGTTTCTTAATCTTATTTTATGTGATGGATCTGCACAAAATAGCCTAAGTTGCTTAAAATAATGGTCCAAGGTAAAAAAATAAAATAAAAAGATCCACTTACCTGGGGCTTCCTCCAGCCCGTGGCAGCCGTCCTGCGCCTCGCTGCGGTGAGGGCGCAGGACGGCTGCCATGGGCTGGAGGAAGCGTTAGGTAAGTGGATCATTTTTTTTTTTTTTTACCTTGGATGTTTCCTTTAAGTGAGATGAGAAATTATGCATCAACTTGGAATTATCAGCAGCTCACTGACCCTCCCTAATGATAATTGTCCCTCCCCCCAGAACTAACAGGAAGTAATGATGTTTCTCTATTTGCAGGGCGGAGTCCCAGCATCAGGAACCTCCCAGAGACTAGTCTCTCTGTATCCACAGACTGTACAACGGATGATGTCACTGGACAAGAGTCTCCTGCAGATATCCTGGTTACCCCAAATATCCCCCGAGACTCCCCTCACCTGTCTAACCCTGAGGAGCCTCATACCCTGCACAGCTCTCCCCCTGTTGGAGGGTCTTATTCCTGTTCTATGTTTTGTTTGGAAATCACGTCTTTTCATACATGAGAGATCTCACACTGGTGAGAAGCCCTATTCATGTGCTGAGTGTGGGAAATGTTTTGTTCGGAAAGCCTATCTTGTCATACATGAGAGATCTCACACTGGTGAGAAGCCCTATTCATGTGCTGAGTGTGGAAAGTGTTTTGGAGAAAAAGGAACCCTTGTCGTACATGAGAGATGTCACACTGGTGAAAGGCCCTATCTATGTGCTGAGTGTGGGAAATGTTTTGCACATAAATCTCATCTTGTCACACACAAGAGATCTCACACTGGTGTAAAGCCATATTCATGTGCTGAGTGTGGGAAATGTTTTGCTCACAAATCAAATCTTGTCAGTCATGAGAGATATCACACTGGTGAGAAGCCCTATTCATGTGCTGAGTGTGGAAAATGTTTTGGAGTTAAAGAAACCCTTGTCACACATGAGAGATCCCACACGGGTGAGAAGCCTTATTCATGTGCTGAGTGTGGGGAATGTTTTACACAGAAATCAACCCTTGTCACACATGAGAGATCTCATACTGGTGAGAAGCCCTATTCATGTGCTGAGTGTGGGAAATGTTTTGGTGAAAAAAGAAACCTTGACAGGCATGAGAAAATGCACACTGGTGAGAAACCATATTTATGTGTTGAGTGTGGGAGATGTTTTATACAAAAGTCAAATTTTGACATACACAAGAGATCTCACACTGGTGAGAAGCCCTATTCATGTGCTGAGTGTGGGAAATGTTTTTGTGATAAAAGAAGCCTTGTCACACATGAGAGATCTCACACTGGGGAGAAGCCCTATTCATGTGCTGAGTGTGAAAAATGTTTTGGCGATAAAGGAACCCTTGCCAGACATGAGAGATCTCACACTGGTAATAAGTAAGGAGCAGGGAAACATAGCTTCACCTTCAGTGAACCTGAACTGGCCACAGCATACTGCTCTCCATCTCCCCAACATAGATGGAAGTAGGGAGGCTGGAGAGAGGAGTGCAGCAGCCAATAAAAAGGCTTGTCCAGCTCCGCTTATCCCTCTCTCATTGCTGGTGAGAAGCTCTATTACTGCAGTCTGGGTCGGATCTCTGTCACATTTCTTGTAGTGATATTTACAGTTGAATTGTAGCATAGCTCCACCCACATTCTGTGCCCTGACCTGCCCTGGACCACAATGGCCCCTCCTTTGGTGATTTGAGGGCTCAGCACATTTGGCCAAGTAAGGTGGAATGTGACGGTGTCGGGAGTTTTGGTCAGTAAGATGATAGGAATGAGTTACGACGAGCTTGTCCTGTGGAAGGTCAGTGGGGAGGTCAGAGCTATTGATAGATGGAGCTTATTGCTTCCCAAGGTAAAAACAAGTCTGCACTTATACCCTTTATGTGTGGCTACAGTCATCTGTTTGAGCGTATTTGCTCTGTGGTTGGTAAATTCTGGCTGATCCTGAGCCAAGATCCTACCTATGGGAATCACTTCAGTGATCTGCTGGTTTCTGAGTACAGCCGAGGTTGGAGAATTAAGAGTTGGATATGCAAATCAGATATTTTGTCCAGAAAGAAAGGGAATGTAGCTAAAGATAGAAGGGGCTCTGTACCTTGTCTCAGGTGTAATTGCTGCAATGTAATAATGAAAGGTGCTACCATTTCACATCCATCCACCAGTGAACGGTTTGAAGTAAGAGGCAGATTTTAATGCTTGAGCTCATATGCTGTGCAGTGTTCTCCCCAGAGAGCGCCCACCTGAAATTGTCCTCCGCCCGGCTGCCGTTTGCCCTGGTCTGTGGCAGAATGACTTTCCTCCTCTTCTCCTCCTCTCATTACAGCGGACAGTGCTATGTCTGTGCAGCCTGCCAGCTGTCACTCAGAGATGCTATCTCCGCCCTCCTCCCCAGCTCCTGTGTGTAGTGTGGAGGGGCGGGGAAAGCTCAGTGATGTTACAAGCAGCAGGGGAGATGAAGTTAGAAGAGGACGCACTGCTGTGTTCACAGACATGTCTGCATCTTTCCCCCGTCATGAAGTACGTGGGAAGCTCCGGTGAATTACAGCCAGCACGGGTGATATTACAGCCAGCATAGGAGCAAGGAGCTGAAGTTTGCGTTGCTTTAGTCTTTCAGGCATGTCTTCCTCTCCCCCCCCCCCCCCCCCAGTAAAGTGCCTGTAAGAGCAATAATTACCGGCCCTGCTGCCTGGCCGCTGTGTATCTGGATGTGCTGCACTCGTGTCCCTCTAGACAGGTGGGGGTGGAGATGTTAGCCTGTGCTGTCTCCTGCTGAAGAATAGATCCCAGGTCAGGTACGAGGCTGCACAAGGGTACACATTAGCACTTATCAGCCCCCTGCACAATGTGCTATATGGGGGGGGGGGGAGGGGGCTCACACTGGCTGCTGCTAATAGAGGAGGGGGGAGTCTCCCTTTGGCTGGAGAGGTCTCATAGATGCAATGCTGTTGGAGAGGGACATCCGCAGAGTGCTGCTGGTGGATAGGGGGTCAGAGAGGTCTTCCAACCCACCAGCAGCATCCTGACTGAGAATGCCCCTCCCCCAACAGCATCACTCTGTATGAGACCCCCACCCTTCCTCTATTAGCAGCAGCCAGTGTTAACCCTTTTTCTCCCACCCAGTAACACCCAACATGATTAACCCCTCCCACCAGCAGTACCCAGTGTGATCACCTCTACCCCCCGCATCACACACACAGTCCCCCTCTCCCCACCGAATAGCCCCCAGCCTGATTCCCTGCCACACAGTGTGATCCTTTCACCACCCAGTAGCACCTGGTGTGATTCCCCCACTGAGTAGCCCCCAGCGTGACCTTCCCCCACCCGGCTATTTTATCATGCCACCCAGCTGGGAAAACATTCTGGGGAGAACACTGCTGTGTGTGTGGGCTGACGGGCCCCTGTGGACTTGTTTATATTGGTGAAACAGGAAGAGCAGTGAGACAGCGGATACAGGATCAGAACAGAAGTATTGCTAATTGTACATTGGGAGAGAGAGAGTATGAGCTAATAACTCTATACAGAGGTGCGATCTATGGCAGTGCTGTACTGGGGACAGCCATGTGACACAGCTGCTCCCCTGGGGGACACAGGAGCGATCCGCTGTGATAGGCTGGCGGGGGGAGGGAGGAAAAAATAATAAAAAAATAAGCAATTTTATTAAAAAATAAAACTATTTGTAAAAAAATAAATAAACATTGGGGGGAGCGATCAGACCCCACCAACAGAGCTTAGCTCTGTTGGTGGGGAGAAAGTGGTGGTGGTGGGGGGATCACTTGTGTGCTGAGTTGTACGGCCCTGCAGAGAGGCCTTAAAGCTGCAGTGGCCCAATTAAGAAAAATGGCCTCATCACTTGGGGGGTTTAACACTGCGGTCCTCAAGAGGTTAAAAGGAAATAAACATGGCAGCCTCCATATTATTATTTAGCGCCAACATCTTCCGCAGCGCTGTACAGAGTATATATAGTTTTGTCACTAACTGTCCCTCGGAGGAGCTCACAATCTAGCCCCTACCATAGTCCTATATCTATATTGTGTAGTGTATGTATTGTAGTCTAGGGCCAATTTAGGGGGGAAGCCAATTAACGTATCTGTATGTTTTTGTGATGTGGGAGGAAACCGGCGTGCCCAGAGGAAACCCACGCAGACACGGGGAGTACATACAAACTCCTTGCAGATGTTGACCTGGCTGGGATCCAAACCAGGGACCCAGCGTTGCAAGGTGAGAGCGCTAACCACTACGCCACCATGCTGCCCATATCCCTCTTGTTACAGTTGCCTTTAGGTCAGGTGGCACATGACAGACATTTTTATTTGAAGACTGATCCTGACTGCAAGAGGTAGTAGAGGTCATGGTGGGGTGACATCCTGTGGCTGTGGCATATGTGCTAATCTGAAAAAGGGATGTGCTATTACTTCCCAAACATGTTGTAAGGCTTAGTGGTATAATTCTCGGAGTCAGCATAAGAGGTCTCGCTCTTCACCTAGCTATCCCTGCCTGGCACAGCACTAACTGGCACCCACACTGTCCCTGCCTGGCACAGCACTAACTGGCCCTAATTAGGACTTAGGCGAGCAAGGCATACAAGCTGACGTAGAAGGCAGATATACCACCAGGAGCCACTAATGAGGCTAGTAACACAGTTCAACAGTTCAGAAGTATCACATGCAAAGTTCAGGTAATAAGTAATCCAGATATGACAACTCTTCATGCAAAGTTATTCAACAGTAATGATGATTGATCTGAGTTATGAAATAGTTCAAGCAGACTTACATGCAGTATTTAGCGACAGGTAATAGTTGACGCAAGTTATGACACAGTTCCTTTTAGTCTGCATGCAAAGTTATACAACAGATAGCAGAAGTTACAGATGATATGTGACAAAGTTATGCGAGACTTTATGCACACTGTAGTTGACTGATAAGGAAAGTAGACTTATACTTATCGTCCAGTTCAAGTGGCATACAAGGAGTATCTGGTAACAGTCCAAGATCCGTCCAGGCAGCAAGCAAGGGATGTCCAGTAACTAGGAGAGGGCGGTCCATGCGGCAAGTAAGGGATGTCCAGTAACTAGCAGAGGTTGGTCCAGGCGGCAAGCAAGGGATGTCCAGTAACTAGCAGAGGTCGGCCAGGCGCCAAGCAAAGGGTTTCCAATAACAGGCAAGATCGGTCCAGGCAGCAAGCAAGGGTTTCCAGGAATCAAGCAGAGGTTAATCACAACAGAGTAGTCAAATACAAGCCAAGGTCAATATCCAGAATATCAGTAACAATTGAGTGCACATCCAGCAACTAGCCAAAGCTATGCTTATCACGGGCGATGACTGAGAGCACTCTGCAGGTTTACATACAATACAGCATCCAATCAGTGGCCGGCCACACTCTGCACAACCAATCACACGGCAAGGCCCTGCCTAGGTGTCAGCTGTGGAATCAGCTGACACCGCTCTGTCAGCTGACTGGAGTCAGCTGACTACTGTTTACCTTTGCGGAGGGTGTATTGGAATTGTACCCCCCGCCTATTAGAATGTGCGGCCTGTGAGCCACCGGCAGCATCATCAGTGGGGAACGAGCACCGAGACACTGACGCGGCAGATTCTGATTGGGTCTCGGTGGAATCAGCGTTGACAGGTATATTCCTTATACATGTACAGGCAGGTAAAGCTCAGCATGCCACATATGTAAGGCCTCTGCTACAGTGGCTGCAAATCACAGTTACTCATTTATTCAATAAAAATAGAAATTAAAAATGTAACAATTTAATTTGCCAAATATTTAAGGCCTACAGTGGGTGCAACTAAATATGGTTTAGGCAGGAAAATGCCACATGTTTGTGATGCAAATTGTTCATACAGGATGATGTAACTTCCGAATGCAAATATATGCGGCTTGAAAGTGGACCAAGGAATTTACACCTTGGTAGGACTTCATTGGTCCATTTTCCAGCTCCATAAATTGGCATACAACATTTACATAATCCTGCATGAAGTCAGAATTATTTGCATCTCATTAATCATCCCTAGTATGGGCCTTGTTATGTCTACATATGTTTTATTACTAAGAGGGTTTTTTTGTGTGATTTGTTTGTTACAAATATTTTCTAATAAACCTTTTATACTTGACCTTTGTGTGCGCTAATTCTAAACTGTCCCCGAGTCCCTAACTTCCCTTATTACCCCTCCCTTGTCCTATGGACTGTACTCCATAACCAGCCTGACACCCTATGGACACACCATAATGTATAGTAATGTGTGAGTGTGTGTATATTTATATACACCATGATGTTATATGAAAAATTCAGAACGGGATTTCATGAACAATAATCTGACTAAAGATGTGGAGTGTTTCTCCAATCTAAAGGCGGCCATAGCGGATTTCACCCGGAGTCACAAAACGCATGAGACCCCGCCCACATTAAATGGGAGGCCTTGCAATGCGTCCTTTGTGGCATTTTATTCTCCAGAGAAGGAGAGAAGCTCCCAATTAGAAGAACTGTTCAGGGAGGTCGCTACATTGGAAAACACCTTAAAAGATAAAAAGGGCAAAGATGCGGAAGTGGAACTGAAGTCATCTAATACCAGGCAGAGGCTCCATGGGACTAACAATCACCAGCTGATAGAGAGAGGTTCAGGGCTGCACTATATGACAAAGCTGGGAAATGTGACACTCTAGCAAACTGCCTACACCCCAGACAGGTGACACCTGTATCCCAGCAGCCAAAGCCCCTCTAGCCATCTAAAGTATAAACCCACTGACATTGCAGAAGATTGCAGATCCTATTACCAGGGTCTGTACTCCCTGCAGGGCAAATACCACCACCTCCCACCTGAGAAAATGCAACAGGAAATAAATACCTATATAGAGCAAACTAATCTCTGCTATGACTTTACTGACCTAGAAATTCAAGCAGCCATTAAAATCCTCAAACCAGACAGAACTCTATGCAAAAATTATAGCAGACAGACTGAAGCCCATTCTGCCCAGGGCTCTCCACACTGACCAGGCGGGTTTCACACAATATAGAAAGGCAAGAGACAACACAGGCAACATAGTGTGATAGCATGGGCAAGGAAACAGGAGATACCCCATGTATTCTCTCGATTGATGCTGAGAAGGTTTTCGATGGGAAACATTGGGGGTTCCTACAAAGAACACTAAACCAGATCGGGCTGGGACCACAGTGGATCCATAGAATAATGGGCCTCTATCATAACTCCACGACCAGAGTTAGAGTTAAAGGTATCCTTTCAGAAGCCTTTACCATCCGGAATGGCACCAGGCAGGGGTGTCCCCTTTCACCCCTATTGTTTGTGTTATGCATGGAACATTTTGCCAACACCCTCACAGCAAACACCAACATTTCAGGGATAAAAATTCACAACCTCGATTTTAAGTTAGCACGTTATGCAGACGATCTGCTCCTTTACCTCACTAAACCATTTATCTCGATACCAAACTTTCTTAAAAAGGCAGAAGCATTCTCTGCAGTTACAAACTTCAAACTGAATCTCTCCAAAATGGAGGCCCTGAACGTGATAGGCTAGAGGGGTAGTGCAGACTCTGTCCAACGCTTTCCTTCAAATGGAGATCCGATAACATTAAATACCTGGAGATACTGATCTCTTCAGAACTCACTATCCTCTACAACCTAAACTGTCCCCCACTACTTCATAAAATATCTAGAGATCTCTCCTATTGGAGCACACTTAAACTCTCCTGGCTGAGCACAATGAATGTCCTCAAGATCAACGTCCTACCAAGACTGCTACATGTTTTCCAGGCTCTTCCATTAGACATTCCAGGTTCATCCTTGCAGATACTGCGTTCCACCCTGCTTAGGTTCATATGGCTGGCCAGGAAATAGAGAATAAGCTACAATCTGCTTACTAGGTGGTGTGGGCTTCCCTGATATGCTGCGGTATCACCAAGCTGTAAGACTCCTACTTATAAAAGATTGATTTCATAATAAAGACCAAAAACAATGGGCCCAGATTGAGAGGGAGTGGGTGGGATTAGACCCCAGAGCCCTCCCATGGATGACAAAGCAAAAAAGTCCCGACCCAGACAAACTTCCCTTCTGGACCTCCAGAACGCTCCTTCTGTGGGATAAGATATTCCTCTCCAGTGGTCTGTCCTTCATTGCCGGTCCATTAACCCCTATGCTAAACAACACTGATTTCCAAACAGGGATGGACGCACCCTCAGTAGTAGGTCTAAATAGATCACTGGCCCCTTTTGAGGCAACTGCCGATGAATTCTAGACAAAAGGATTAGCCAAATCTAAACCCCAACTATAAACCTAACTTGTTGGCTAAACACCAATTAATTGAATTCTGTAACCATACCCATCCCAAGACATTGGTCCATAGATCTTTGACCTCTTTTGAAAGTCTCTGTGCACAGTCTGAGGCCCCCAGCTTTGCTTCTTGGACTGACAGATGCTCCACAATATAGCCTGAAGAAGTGGGTTGTCCCACAAAACGCGACGCAGTGGAATCTTTTACCTTTTTGTGATTGTGAACAATAAAGAGATATATATTTTCTTAAATATAAACATCCGATCCTTGGCCTATTATCTGGATGTAAGTCCACCTCTACCACACATTTAAACTGTTTTTAGTGTATTTTCTCCTACAATGCAGCATCTGTTTGCTACTTGCATGACATAGTTTTATCCACCCTTGGTGCAGCGGTGCGTCACCCTTCTTCCTGCTACAAAGAGTGACTTCTTACCTAAGATGTCTTTCCCCATCTGCTTATACAGTGGTTGCCTTGGTGGTAACCCATGTTTGTGAGTATTACTCCTCACTATACATTTGATTGTCATTTGCCTCAACACACTACACTATATTGGCCTCTTGTTTTTTTCCAACCCATCTGGCAGACAGTCTTTAGCCTCAGCAAAGCCCTCTATCTGAAGGAAAAGATTTGGTCCTTGACGGTTACCCGTAACCTCCAAGCCTCTGTGAATGAGAAAGACCCGGAGCCCAATGGTGCAGTATGGTTACAGAAAGGGATGTAAGCACACGTGTATACGTATTATGACATATATATATAGGGATAAATATGCACTCCTCAATGATTCTGGCGTGCAAGCCTCAGGATTAATACAACCATGTAATGACCAAAGAGATAGAAAGATGAAAGATGAGTTAGAAGAGATAGAAAGGTGTATACGTATTATACTCACAAGGGCGGGGTGCAGAACTTGCCACCACTGTGTGAGCCTGCGGGATATAACTGTCCGTGCTCAGTATCCCGGGTCTGTTGCTGCAGATGCTGATTGGTCGCTCTCCAATTTATGCAGCTTAAAAATGAACCAATTGAAATTTTACCCCAGCAGGATTTGATTGGTTCATTTTCAAGATGGATACATTTGCAGAAAAATTAGCGCAAATTTGCATCAACCCAAAATAATTTGCATCTCCTTGACCATCCCTAGTCCTATCTATACCGCCCTGCAATCTACTGAACTCTGTATGAGCTGAAATATATCTGTAGTCCATAAGTGTGGGCAATCTTCCAGTACATAAGATGGCACCTGACTGAAATATCCAGTGACTGTGGTGGTGATTACCCCGGAATTTTTGGTCAGCCACATCCTAATGAATCCCTCTCTGATAGGACAATATGTGTGGGGGGGTGTAGCCTGTGTGTGAGCTAGGCAGAGGCGTCACACTGATGGCTGGCGGGTAGATTGTGTCACATACAGCAGCAGCACTAGCATACATGTAAGAGGCGGAGACCTAACATAGGGGAGGGGACATATGGGCAGTATGCGAGGACAAATGCTGGGAAACTCTGACGCTTGAAGTACGTCTTGATGGTGAACCACAAGCCTATAGGAGCCTTTCTCCTTAGCCTCTAATATGTATTTATAGCAGAGAGAGTCGCCACCACTAAGGTAATGTATAGCTCTATAATGTATTATTATAGCATTACATACAAGCAAGCGCAGCAACAGGCTGCTGTTTCCAGATGTTATCCCTTTTTGTCATGCTGAGTACAAAGTGTAATGAAAGCACACACATGTCTATATATCACAAATGGCTGAGGAGTAGACCAATCACACACCTTCAAACCTTACCGGGGGCGGGGCCACCAGGGGACCTGATGGAGAACTGAACTCTTGCACAGGACAGAAGGAAAACATAGAGAAATGCACCCTGTATGTATTTAGAGAGTTTAGCCTGTCTATTCCCCCTCATCTGTGACTAATCACAAGTTGTAATTTGATATCTCTGCTGCCTCAGCCTAGCCAAAGCAGCTAATTTGTAAACACAGGATGTTAGCCCTATGTCTGCTTTCTTGAAACACACTGTAGATTTATTGCTGGATTTTTTATTTTCTATTATGATGTTGTTGCTATGTACAGCACTAGTGAAGATGTTGGTGCTGTATAAACAAATAATAATAATAATCTCTCAGGGTCTCTGGTGTTTAGATCTCTGTGCGCCTGAGTTAAAAGCTCTGCCCATAGCACAATTTATACATTTATTACACGATAATAAGGGCCTCAGCATATGGCTGCCCTGGTGGTCAGCAGCACAAGTGGCCGTGCGTTTTACAGACACTCCCCAGCTTACACCCTTCTAGAGACTCAGGCAGGGGGCACACTTGTCATGATTTGTCTGCAGCACAAGTGGCCGTGCATCTTACAGAACACCCCCCAGCTTACACCCTTCTAGAGACTCAGGCAGGGAGCGCACGTGTCAGGATTTGTCTGCAGCACAAGTGGCCGTGCATCTTACAGACACCCCCAGCTTACACCCTTCTAGAGACTCAGGCAGGGAGCACACTTGTCATGATTTGTCTGCAGCACAAGTGGCCGTGCGTCTTACAGAACACCCCCCAGCTTACACCCTTCTAGAGACTCAGGCAGGGAGCACACTTGTCATGATTTGTCTGCAGCACAAGTGGCTGTGCGTCTTACAGACACCCCCCAGCTTACACCCTTCTAGAGACTCAGGCAGGGAGCACACTTGTCATGATTTGTCTGCAGCACAAGTGGCCGTGCATCTTACAGAACACTCCCCAGCTTACACCCTTCTAGAGACTCAGGCAGGGAGCACACTTGTCAGGATTTGTCTGCAGCACAAGTGGCCGTGCATCTTACAGACACCCCCAGCTTACACCCTTCTAGAGACTCAGGCAGGGAGCACACTTGTCATGATTTGTCTGCAGTACAAGTGGCCGTGCATCTTACAGAACACTCCCCAGCTTACACCCTTCTAGAGACTCAGGCAGGGAGCACACTTGTCATGATTTGTCTGCAGCACAAGTGGCCGTGCATCTTACAGAACACCGCCAGCTTACACCCTTCTAGAGACTCAGGCAGGGGGCACACTTGTCATGATTAGTCTGCAGCACAAGTGGCCGTGCATCTTACAGAACACCCCCCAGCTTACACCCTTCTAGAGACTCAGGCAGGGAGCGCACGTGTCAGGATTTGTCTGCAGCACAAGTGGCCGTGCATCTTACAGACACCCCCAGCTTACACCCTTCTAGAGACTCAGGCAGGGAACACACTTGTCATGATTTGTCTGCAGTACAAGTGGCCGTGCATCTTACAGAACACTCCCCAGCTTACACCCTTCTAGAGACTCAGGCAGGGGGCACACTTGTCATGATTTGTCTGCAGTACAAGTGGCCGTGCGTCTTACAGACACCCCCCAGCTTACACCCTTCTAGAGACTCAGGCAGGGAGCACACTTGTCATGATTTGTCTGCAGCACAAGTGGCCGTGCATCTTACAGAACACTCCCCAGCTTACACCCTTCTAGAGACTCAGGCAGGGAGCGCACTTGTCAGGATTTGTCTGCAGCACAAGTGGCCGTGCATCTTACAGACACCCCCAGCTTACACCCTTCTAGAGACTCAGGCAGGGAGCACACTTGTCATGATTTGTCTGCAGTACAAGTGGCCGTGCATCTTACAGAACACTCCCCAGCTTACACCCTTCTAGAGACTCAGGCAGGGGGCACACTTGTCATGATTTGTCTGCAGTACAAGTGGCCGTGCGTCTTACAGACACCCCCCAGCTTACACCCTTCTAGAGACTCAGGCAGGGAGCACACTTGTCATGATTTGTCTGCAGCACAAGTGGCCGTGCATCTTACAGAACACTCCCCAGCTTACACCCTTCTAGAGACTCAGGCAGGGAGCGCACTTGTCAGGATTTGTCTGCAGCACAAGTGGCCGTGCATCTTACAGACACCCCCAGCTTACACCTTTCTAGAGACTCAGGCAGGGAGCACACTTGTCATGATTTGTCTGCAGCACAAGTGGCCGTGCGTCTTACAGAACACCCCCCAGCTTACACCCTTCTAGAGACTCAGGCAGGGAGCACACTTGTCATGATTTGTCTGCAGCACAAGTGGCCGTGCATCTTACAGAACACTCCCCAGCTTACACCCTTCTAGAGACTCAGGCAGGGAGCGCACTTGTCAGGATTTGTCTGCAGCACAAGTGGCCGTGCATCTTACAGACACCCCCAGCTTACACCTTTCTAGAGACTCAGGCAGGGAGCACACTTATCATGATGTGTCTGCAGCACAAGTGGCCGTGCATCTTACAGAACACCCCCAGCTTACACCCTTCTAGAGACTCAGGCAGGGGGCACACTTGTCATGATTTGACTGCAGCACAAGTGGCCATGCATCTTACAGAACACCCCCAGCTTACACCTTTCTAGAGACTCAGGCAGGGAGCACACTTGTCATGATTTGTCAGCAGCACAAGTGGCCGTGCATCTTACAGAACACCCCCCAGCTTACACCCTTCTAGAGACTCAGGCAGGGGGCACACTTATCATGATGTGTCTGCAGCACAAGTGGCTGTGCATCTTACAGAACACCCCCAGCTTACACCCTTCTAGAGACTCAGGCAGGGAGCACACTTGCCATGATTTGTCTGCAGCACAAGTGGCTGTGCGTCTTACAGAACACTCCCCCAGCTTACACCCTTCTAGAGACTCGGGCAGGGAGCACACTTGTCATGATTTGTCTGCAGTACAAGTGGCCGTGCATCTTACAAGTACCCCCCAGCTTACACCCTTCTAGAGACTCAGGCAGGGAGCACACTTGTCATGATTTGTCTGCAGCACAAGTGGCCGTGCATCTTACAGAACACCCCCAGCTTACACCCTTCTAGAGACTCAGGCAGGGAGCACACTTGTCATGATTTGTCTGCAGCACAAGTGGCCGTGCATCTTACAGAACACTCCCCAGCTTACACCCTTCTAGAGACTCAGGCAGGGAGCACACTTGTCATGATTTGCCTGCAGCACAAGTGGCCGTGCATCTTACAGAACACCCCCCAGCTTACACCCTTCTAGAGACTCAGGCAGGGAGCACACTTGTCATGATTTGTCTGCAGCACAAGCAGCTGTGCGTTTTACAGAACACCCCCCAGCTTACACCCTTCTAGAGACTCAGGCAGGGAGCGCACTTGTCAGGATTTGTCTGCAGCACAAGTGGCCGTGCATCTTACAGACACCCCCAGCTTACACCTTTCTAGAGACTCAGGCAGGGAGCACACTTATCATGATGTGTCTGCAGCACAAGTGGCCGTGCATCTTACAGAACACCCCCAGCTTACACCCTTCTAGAGACTCAGGCAGGGGGCACACTTGTCATGATTTGACTGCAGCACAAGTGGCCGTGCATCTTACAGAACACCCCCAGCTTACACCCTTCTAGAGACTCAGGCAGGGAGCACACTTGCCATGATTTGTCTGCAGCACAAGTGGCTGTGCGTCTTACAGAACACCCCCCAGCTTACACCCTTCTAGAGACTCAGGCAGGGAGCACACTTGTCATGATTTGTCTGCAGCACAAGTGGCCATGCATCTTACAGAACACTCCCCAGCTTACACCCTTCTAGAGACTCAGGCAGGGAGCACACTTGTCATGATTTGTCTGCAGCACAAGTGGCCGTGCATCTTACAGACCCCCCCCCCCCCCCCCCAGCTTACACCCTTCTAGAGACTCAGGCAGGGAGCACACTTGTCATGATTTGTCTGCAGTACAAGTGGCCGTGCATCTTACAGGTACCCCCCAGCTTACACCCTTCTAGAGACTCAGGCAGGGAGCACACTTGTCATGATTTGTCTGCAGCACAAGTGGCCGTGCATCTTACAGAACACCCCCAGCTTACACCCTTCTAGAGACTCAGGCAGGGAGCACACTTGTCATGATTTGTCTGCAGCACAAGTGGCCGTGCATCTTACAGAACACTCCCCAGCTTACACCCTTCTAGAGACTCAGGCAGGGAGCACACTTGTCATGATTTGCCTGCAGCACAAGTGGCCGTGCATCTTACAGAACACCCCCCAGCTTACACCCTTCTAGAGACTCAGGCAGGGAGCACACTTGTCATGATTTGTCTGCAGCACAAGCAGCTGTGCGTTTTACAGAACACCCCCCAGCTTACACCCTTCTAGAGACTCAGGCAGGGAGCACACTTGTCATGATTTGTCTGCAGCACAAGTGGCCGTGCTTCTTACAGAACACCCCCCAGCTTACACCCTTCTAGAGACTCACGCAGGGAGCACACTTGTCATGATTTGTCTGCAGCACAAGTGGCCGTGTATCTTACAGAACCCCCCCCCCAGCTTACACCCTTCTAGAGACTCAGGCAGAGGGCACATCTGTCATGATTTGTCTGCAGCACAAGTGGCCGTGTGTCTTACAGAACACCCCCCAGCTTACACCCTTCTAGAGACTCAGGCAGGGAGCACACTTGTCATGATTTGTCTGCAGCACAAGTGGCCGTGCGTCTTACAGAACACCCCCCCAGCTTACACCCTTCTAGAGACTCAGGCAGGGAGCACACTTGTCATGATTTGTCTGCAGCACAAGTGGCTGTGCATCTTACAGAACACCCCCAGCTTACACCCTTCTAGAGACTCAGGCAGGGAGCACACTTGTCATGATTTGTCTGCAGCACAAGTGGCTGTGCATCTTACAGAACACCCCCAGCTTACACCCTTCTAGAGACTCAGGCAGGGAGCACACTTGTCATGATTTGTCTGCAGCACAAGTGGCTGTGCATCTTACAGACACCCCCCAGCTTACACCCTTCTAGAGACTCAGGCAGGGAGCACACTTGCCATGATTTGTCTGCAGCACAAGTGGCCGTGCATCTTACAGAACACCCCAGAGCTTACACCCTTCTAGAGACTCAGGCAGGGAGCACACTTGTCATGATTTGTCTGCAGCACAAGTGGCCATGCATCTTACAGAACACCCCCCAGCTTACACCCTTCTAGAGACTCAGGCAGGGAGCACACTTGTCATGATTTGTCTGCAGCACAAGTGGCCGTGCATCTTACAGACCCCCCCCCCCCCCCCCAGCTTACACCCTTCTAGAGACTCAGGCAGGGAGCACACTTGCCATGATTTGTCTGCAGCACAAGTGGCTGTGCGTCTTACAGAACACTCCCCCAGCTTACACCCTTCTAGAGACTCAGGCAGGGAGCACACTTGCCATGATTTGTCTGCAGCACAAGTGGCTGTGCGTCTTACAGAACACTCCCCCAGCTTACACCCTTCTAGAGACTCAGGCAGGGAGCACACTTGTCATGATTTGTCTGCAGTACAAGTGGCTGTGCGTCTTACAGAACACTCCCCCAGCTTACACCCTTCTAGAGACTCAGGCAGGGAGCACACTTGTCATGATTTGTCTGCAGTACAAGTGGCTGTGCGTCTTACAGAACACTCCCCCAGCTTACACCCTTCTAGAGACTCAGGCAGGGAGCACACTTGTCATGATTTGTCTGCAGTACAAGTGGCTGTGCATCTTACAGAACACCCCCCAGCTTACACCCTTCTAGAGACTCAGGCAGGGAGCACACTTGTCATGATTTGTCTGCAGCACAAGTGGCCGTGCATCTTACAGACCCCCCCCCCCCCCCCAGCTTACACCCTTCTAGAGACTCAGGCAGGGAGCACACTTGCCATGATTTGTCTGCAGCACAAGTGGCTGTGCGTCTTACAGAACACTCCCCCAGCTTACACCCTTCTAGAGACTCAGGCAGGGAGCACACTTGTCATGATTTGTCTGCAGTACAAGTGGCCGTGCATCTTACAGAACACTCCCCCAGCTTACACCCTTCTAGAGACTCAGGCAGGGAGCACACTTGTCATGATTTGTCTGCAGCACAAGTGGCCGTGCATCTTACAGAACACCCCCAGCTTACACCCTTCTAGAGACTCAGGCAGGGAGCACACTTGTCATGATTTGTCTGCAGTACAAGTGGCCGTGCATCTTACAGAACACTCCCCAGCTTACACCCTTCTAGAGACTCAGGCAGGGGGCACACTTGTCATGATTTGTCTGCAGTACAAGTGGCCGTGCGTCTTACAGACACCCCCCAGCTTACACCCTTCTAGAGACTCAGGCAGGGAGCACACTTGTCATGATTTGTCTGCAGCACAAGTGGCCGTGCATCTTACAGAACACTCCCCAGCTTACACCCTTCTAGAGACTCAGGCAGGGAGCGCACTTGTCAGGATTTGTCTGCAGCACAAGTGGCCGTGCATCTTACAGACACCCCCAGCTTACACCTTTCTAGAGACTCAGGCAGGGAGCACACTTGTCATGATTTGTCTGCAGCACAAGTGGCCGTGCGTCTTACAGAACACCCCCCAGCTTACACCCTTCTAGAGACTCAGGCAGGGAGCACACTTGTCATGATTTGTCTGCAGCACAAGTGGCCGTGCATCTTACAGAACACTCCCCAGCTTACACCCTTCTAGAGACTCAGGCAGGGAGCGCACTTGTCAGGATTTGTCTGCAGCACAAGTGGCCGTGCATCTTACAGACACCCCCAGCTTACACCTTTCTAGAGACTCAGGCAGGGAGCACACTTATCATGATGTGTCTGCAGCACAAGTGGCCGTGCATCTTACAGAACACCCCCAGCTTACACCCTTCTAGAGACTCAGGCAGGGGGCACACTTGTCATGATTTGACTGCAGCACAAGTGGCCATGCATCTTACAGAACACCCCCAGCTTACACCTTTCTAGAGACTCAGGCAGGGAGCACACTTATCATGATGTGTCTGCAGCACAAGTGGCTGTGCATCTTACAGAACACCCCCAGCTTACACCCTTCTAGAGACTCAGGCAGGGAGCACACTTGCCATGATTTGTCTGCAGCACAAGTGGCTGTGCGTCTTACAGAACACTCCCCCAGCTTACACCCTTCTAGAGACTCAGGCAGGGAGCACACTTGTCATGATTTGTCTGCAGCACAAGTGGCCATGCATCTTACAGAACACTCCCCAGCTTACACCCTTCTAGAGACTCAGGCAGGGAGCACACTTGTCATGATTTGTCTGCAGCACAAGTGGCCGTGCATCTTACAGTACACCCCCCCAGCTTACACCCTTCTAGAGACTCAGGCAGGGAGCACACTTGTCATGATTTGTCTGCAGTACAAGTGGCCGTGCATCTTACAGGTACCCCCCAGCTTACACCCTTCTAGAGACTCAGGCAGGGAGCACACTTGTCATGATTTGTCTGCAGCACAAGTGGCCGTGCATCTTACAGGTACCCCCCAGCTTACACCCTTCTAGAGACTCAGGCAGGGAGTACACTTGTCATGATTTGCCTGCAGCACAAGTGGCCGTGCATCTTACAGAACACCCCCCAGCTTACACCCTTCTAGAGACTCAGGCAGGGAGCACACTTGTCATGATTTGTCTGCAGCACAAGCAGCTGTGCGTTTTACAGAACACCCCCCAGCTTACACCCTTCTAGAGACTCAGGCAGGGAGCACACTTGTCATGATTTGTCTGCAGCACAAGTGGCCGTGCTTCTTACAGAACACCCCCCAGCTTACACCCTTCTAGAGACTCACGCAGGGAGCACACTTGTCATGATTTGTCTGCAGCACAAGTGGCCATGCATCTTACAGAACACTCCCCAGCTTACACCCTTCTAGAGACTCAGGCAGGGAGCACACTTGTCATGATTTGTCTGCAGCACAAGTGGCCGTGCATCTTACAGACCCCCCCCCCCCCCCCCCCAGCTTACACCCTTCTAGAGACTCAGGCAGGGAGCACACTTGTCATGATTTGTCTGCAGTACAAGTGGCCGTGCATCTTACAGAACACCCCCCAGCTTACACCCTTCTAGAGACTCAGGCAGGGAGCACACTTGTCATGATTTGTCTGCAGCACAAGTGGCCGTACGTCTTACAGACACTCCCCAGCTTACACCCTTCTAGAGACTCAGGCAGGGAGCACATCTGTCATGATTTGTCTGCAGCACAAGTGGCCGTGTGTCTTACAGAACACCCCCCAGCTTACACCCTTCTAGAGACTCAGGCAGGGAGCACACTTGTCATGATTTGTCTGCAGCACAAGTGGCCGTGCATCTTACAGAACAGCCCCCAGCTTACACCCTTCTAGAGACTCAGGCAGGGAGCACACTTGTCATGATTTGTCTGCAGCACAAGTGGCCGTGCATCTTACAGACACTCCCCCAGCTTACACCCTTCTAGAGACTCAGGCAGGGAGCACACTTGTCATGATTAGTCTGCAGCACAAGTGGCCGTGCGTCTTACAGAACACCCCCCAGCTTACACCCTTCTAGAGACTCAGGCAGGGGGCACACTTGTCATGATTTGTCTGCAGCACAAGTGGCTGTGCATCTTACAGAACACCCCCCAGCTTACACCCTTCTAGAGACTCAGGCAGGGAGCACACTTGTCATGATTTGTCTGCAGCACAAGTGGCTGTGCATCTTACAGAACACCCCCCAGCTTACACCCTTCTAGAGACTCAGGCAGGGAGCACACTTGTCATGATTTGTCTGCAGCACAAGTGGCCGTGCTTCTTACAGAACACCCCCCAGCTTACACCCTTCTAGAGACTCAGGCAGGGAGCACACTTGTCATGATTTGTCTGCAGCACAAGTGGCCGTGTATCTTACAGAACCCCCCCCCAGCTTACACCCTTCTAGAGACTCAGGCAGGGAGCACACTTGTCATGATTTGTCTGCAGCACAAGTGGCCGTACGTCTTACAGAACACTCCCCAGCTTACACCCTTCTAGAGACTCAGGCAGGGAGCACACTTGTCATGATTTGTCTGCAGCACAAGTGGCCATGCATCTTACAGAACACCCCCCAGCTTACACCCTTCTAGAGACTCAGGCAGGGAGCACACTTGTCATGATTTGTCTGCAGCACAAGTGGCTGTGCATCTTACAGAACACCCCCAGCTTACACCCTTCTAGAGACTCAGGCAGGGAGCACACTTGTCATGATTTGTCTGCAGCACAAGTGGCTGTGCATCTTACAGAACACCCCCAGCTTACACCCTTCTAGAGACTCAGGCAGGGAGCACACTTGTCATGATTTGTCTGCAGCACAAGTGGCTGTGCATCTTACAGACACCCCCCAGCTTACACCCTTCTAGAGACTCAGGCAGGGAGCACACTTGCCATGATTTGTCTGCAACACAAGTGGCCGTGCATCTTACAGAACACCCCAGAGCTTACACCCTTCTAGAGACTCAGGCAGGGAGCACACTTGTCATGATTTGTCTGCAGCACAAGTGGCCATGCATCTTACAGAACACCCCCCAGCTTACACCCTTCTAGAGACTCAGGCAGGGAGCACACTTGTCATGATTTGTCTGCAGCACAAGTGGCCGTGCATCTTACAGACCCCCCCCCCCCCCAGCTTACACCCTTCTAGAGACTCAGGCAGGGAGCACACTTGCCATGATTTGTCTGCAGCACAAGTGGCTGTGCGTCTTACAGAACACTCCCCCAGCTTACACCCTTCTAGAGACTCAGGCAGGGAGCACACTTGTCATGATTTGTCTGCAGTACAAGTGGCTGTGCGTCTTACAGAACACTCCCCCAGCTTACACCCTTCTAGAGACTCAGGCAGGGAGCACACTTGTCATGATTTGTCTGCAGTACAAGTGGCTGTGCGTCTTACAGAACACTCCCCCAGCTTACACCCTTCTAGAGACTCAGGCAGGGAGCACACTTGTCATGATTTGTCTGCAGTACAAGTGGCTGTGCATCTTACAGAACACCCCCCAGCTTACACCCTTCTAGAGACTCAGGCAGGGAGCACACTTGTCATGATTTGTCTGCAGCACAAGTGGCCGTGCATCTTACAGACCCCCCCCCCCCCCCCCCAGCTTACACCCTTCTAGAGACTCAGGCAGGGAGCACACTTGCCATGATTTGTCTGCAGCACAAGTGGCTGTGCGTCTTACAGAACACTCCCCCAGCTTACACCCTTCTAGAGACTCAGGCAGGGAGCACACTTGTCATGATTTGTCTGCAGTACAAGTGGCCGTGCATCTTACAGAACACTCCCCCAGCTTACACCCTTCTAGAGACTCAGGCAGGGAGCACACTTGTCATGATTTGTCTGCAGCACAAGTGGCCGTGCATCTTACAGAACACCCCCAGCTTACACCCTTCTAGAGACTCAGGCAGGGAGCACACTTGTCATGATTTGTCTGCAGTACAAGTGGCCGTGCATCTTACAGAACACTCCCCAGCTTACACCCTTCTAGAGACTCAGGCAGGGGGCACACTTGTCATGATTTGTCTGCAGTACAAGTGGCCGTGCGTCTTACAGACACCCCCCAGCTTACACCCTTCTAGAGACTCAGGCAGGGAGCACACTTGTCATGATTTGTCTGCAGCACAAGTGGCCGTGCATCTTACAGAACACTCCCCAGCTTACACCCTTCTAGAGACTCAGGCAGGGAGCGCACTTGTCAGGATTTGTCTGCAGCACAAGTGGCCGTGCATCTTACAGACACCCCCAGCTTACACCTTTCTAGAGACTCAGGCAGGGAGCACACTTGTCATGATTTGTCTGCAGCACAAGTGGCCGTGCGTCTTACAGAACACCCCCCAGCTTACACCCTTCTAGAGACTCAGGCAGGGAGCACACTTGTCATGATTTGTCTGCAGCACAAGTGGCCGTGCATCTTACAGAACACTCCCCAGCTTACACCCTTCTAGAGACTCAGGCAGGGAGCGCACTTGTCAGGATTTGTCTGCAGCACAAGTGGCCGTGCATCTTACAGACACCCCCAGCTTACACCTTTCTAGAGACTCAGGCAGGGAGCACACTTATCATGATGTGTCTGCAGCACAAGTGGCCGTGCATCTTACAGAACACCCCCAGCTTACACCCTTCTAGAGACTCAGGCAGGGGGCACACTTGTCATGATTTGACTGCAGCACAAGTGGCCATGCATCTTACAGAACACCCCCAGCTTACACCTTTCTAGAGACTCAGGCAGGGAGCACACTTATCATGATGTGTCTGCAGCACAAGTGGCTGTGCATCTTACAGAACACCCCCAGCTTACACCCTTCTAGAGACTCAGGCAGGGAGCACACTTGCCATGATTTGTCTGCAGCACAAGTGGCTGTGCGTCTTACAGAACACTCCCCCAGCTTACACCCTTCTAGAGACTCAGGCAGGGAGCACACTTGTCATGATTTGTCTGCAGCACAAGTGGCCGTGCATCTTACAGAACACTCCCCAGCTTACACCCTTCTAGAGACTCAGGCAGGGAGCGCACTTGTCAGGATTTGTCTGCAGCACAAGTGGCCGTGCATCTTACAGACACCCCCAGCTTACACCTTTCTAGAGACTCAGGCAGGGAGCACACTTGTCATGATTTGTCTGCAGCACAAGTGGCCGTGCGTCTTACAGAACACCCCCCAGCTTACACCCTTCTAGAGACTCAGGCAGGGAGCACACTTGTCATGATTTGTCTGCAGCACAAGTGGCCGTGCATCTTACAGAACACTCCCCAGCTTACACCCTTCTAGAGACTCAGGCAGGGAGCGCACTTGTCAGGATTTGTCTGCAGCACAAGTGGCCGTGCATCTTACAGACACCCCCAGCTTACACCTTTCTAGAGACTCAGGCAGGGAGCACACTTATCATGATGTGTCTGCAGCACAAGTGGCCGTGCATCTTACAGAACACCCCCAGCTTACACCCTTCTAGAGACTCAGGCAGGGGGCACACTTGTCATGATTTGACTGCAGCACAAGTGGCCATGCATCTTACAGAACACCCCCAGCTTACACCTTTCTAGAGACTCAGGCAGGGAGCACACTTATCATGATGTGTCTGCAGCACAAGTGGCTGTGCATCTTACAGAACACCCCCAGCTTACACCCTTCTAGAGACTCAGGCAGGGAGCACACTTGCCATGATTTGTCTGCAGCACAAGTGGCTGTGCGTCTTACAGAACACTCCCCCAGCTTACACCCTTCTAGAGACTCAGGCAGGGAGCACACTTGTCATGATTTGTCTGCAGCACAAGTGGCCATGCATCTTACAGAACACTCCCCAGCTTACACCCTTCTAGAGACTCAGGCAGGGAGCACACTTGTCATGATTTGTCTGCTGCACAAGTGGCCGTGCATCTTACAGTACACCCCCCCAGCTTACACCCTTCTAGAGACTCAGGCAGGGAGCACACTTGTCATGATTTGTCTGCAGTACAAGTGGCCGTGCATCTTACAGGTACCCCCCAGCTTACACCCTTCTAGAGACTCAGGCAGGGAGCACACTTGTCATGATTTGTCTGCAGCACAAGTGGCCGTGCATCTTACAGGTACCCCCCAGCTTACACCCTTCTAGAGACTCAGGCAGGGAGCACACTTGTCATGATTTGCCTGCAGCACAAGTGGCCGTGCATCTTACAGAACACCCCCCAGCTTACACCCTTCTAGAGACTCAGGCAGGGAGCACACTTGTCATGATTTGTCTGCAGCACAAGCAGCTGTGCGTTTTACAGAACACCCCCCAGCTTACACCCTTCTAGAGACTCAGGCAGGGAGCACACTTGTCATGATTTGTCTGCAGCACAAGTGGCCGTGCTTCTTACAGAACACCCCCCAGCTTACACCCTTCTAGAGACTCACGCAGGGAGCACACTTGTCATGATTTGTCTGCAGCACAAGTGGCCATGCATCTTACAGAACACTCCCCAGCTTACACCCTTCTAGAGACTCAGGCAGGGAGCACACTTGTCATGATTTGTCTGCAGCACAAGTGGCCGTGCATCTTACAGACCCCCCCCCCCCCAGCTTACACCCTTCTAGAGACTCAGGCAGGGAGCACACTTGTCATGATTTGTCTGCAGTACAAGTGGCCGTGCATCTTACAGAACACCCCCCAGCTTACACCCTTCTAGAGACTCAGGCAGGGAGCACACTTGTCATGATTTGTCTGCAGCACAAGTGGCCGTACGTCTTACAGACACTCCCCAGCTTACACCCTTCTAGAGACTCAGGCAGGGAGCACATCTGTCATGATTTGTCTGCAGCACAAGTGGCCGTGTGTCTTACAGAACACCCCCCAGCTTACACCCTTCTAGAGACTCAGGCAGGGAGCACACTTGTCATGATTTGTCTGCAGCACAAGTGGCCGTGCATCTTACAGAACAGCCCCCAGCTTACACCCTTCTAGAGACTCAGGCAGGGAGCACACTTGTCATGATTTGTCTGCAGCACAAGTGGCCGTGCATCTTACAGACACTCCCCCAGCTTACACCCTTCTAGAGACTCAGGCAGGGAGCACACTTGTCATGATTAGTCTGCAGCACAAGTGGCCGTGCGTCTTACAGAACACCCCCCAGCTTACACCCTTCTAGAGACTCAGGCAGGGGGCACACTTGTCATGATTTGTCTGCAGCACAAGTGGCTGTGCATCTTACAGAACACCCTCCAGCTTACACCCTTCTAGAGACTCAGGCAGGGAGCACACTTGTCATGATTTGTCTGCAGCACAAGTGGCTGTGCATCTTACAGAACACCCCCCAGCTTACACCCTTCTAGAGACTCAGGCAGGGAGCACACTTGTCATGATTTGTCTGCAGCACAAGTGGCCGTGCTTCTTACAGAACACCCCCCAGCTTACACCCTTCTAGAGACTCAGGCAGGGAGCACACTTGTCATGATTTGTCTGCAGCACAAGTGGCCGTGTATCTTACAGAACCCCCCCCCAGCTTACACCCTTCTAGAGACTCAGGCAGGGAGCACACTTGTCATGATTTGTCTGCAGCACAAGCAGCTGTGCGTTTTACAGAACACCCCCCAGCTTACACCCTTCTAGAGACTCAGGCAGGGAGCACACTTGTCATGATTTGTCTGCAGCACAAGTGGCCGTGCTTCTTACAGAACACCCCCCAGCTTACACCCTTCTAGAGACTCACGCAGGGAGCACACTTGTCATGATTTGTCTGCAGCACAAGTGGCCATGCATCTTACAGAAAACTCCCCAGCTTACACCCTTCTAGAGACTCAGGCAGGGAGCACACTTGTCATGATTTGTCTGCAGCACAAGTGGCCGTGCATCTACAGACCCCCCCCCCCCCCCCCAGCTTACACCCTTCTAGAGACTCAGGCAGGGAGCACACTTGTCATGATTTGTCTGCAGTACAAGTGGCCGTGCATCTTACAGAACACCCCCCAGCTTACACCCTTCTAGAGACTCAGGCAGGGAGCACACTTGTCATGATTTGTCTGCAGCACAAGTGGCCGTACGTCTTACAGACACTCCCCAGCTTACACCCTTCTAGAGACTCAGGCAGGGAGCACATCTGTCATGATTTGTCTGCAGCACAAGTGGCCGTGTGTCTTACAGAACACCCCCAGCTTACACCCTTCTAGAGACTCAGGCAGGGAGCACACTTGTCATGATTTGTCTGCAGCACAAGTGGCCGTGCATCTTACAGAACAGCCCCCAGCTTACACCCTTCTAGAGACTCAGGCAGGGAGCACACTTGTCATGATTTGTCTGCAGCACAAGTGGCCGTGCATCTTACAGACACTCCCCCAGCTTACACCCTTCTAGAGACTCAGGCAGGGAGCACACTTGTCATGATTAGTCTGCAGCACAAGTGGCCGTGCGTCTTACAGAACACCCCCCAGCTTACACCCTTCTAGAGACTCAGGCAGGGGGCACACTTGTCATGATTTGTCTGCAGCACAATTGGCTGTGCATCTTACAGAACACCCCCCAGCTTACACCCTTCTAGAGACTCAGGCAGGGAGCACACTTGTCATGATTTGTCTGCAGCACAAGTGGCTGTGCATCTTACAGAACACCCCCCAGCTTACACCCTTCTAGAGACTCAGGCAGGGAGCACACTTGTCATGATTTGTCTGCAGCACAAGTGGCCGTGCTTCTTACAGAACACCCCCCAGCTTACACCCTTCTAGAGACTCAGGCAGGGAGCACACTTGTCATGATTTGTCTGCAGCACAAGTGGCCGTGTATCTTACAGAACCCCCCCCCAGCTTACACCCTTCTAGAGACTCAGGCAGGGAGCACACTTGTCATGATTTGTCTGCACACAAGTGGCCGTACGTCTTACAGAACACTCCCCCAGCTTACACCCTTCTAGAGACTCAGGCAGGGAGCACACATGTCATGATTTGTCTGCAGCACAAGTGGCCATGCATCTTACAGAACACCCCCCAGCTTACACCCTTCTAGAGACTCAGGCAGGGAGCACACTTGTCATGATTTTGTCCTGCAGCACAAGTGGCTGTGCATCTTACAGAACACCCCCAGCTTACACCCTTCTAGAGACTCAGGCAGGGAGCACACTTGTCATGATTTGTCTGCAGCACAAGTGGCTGTGCATCTTACAGAACACCCCCAGCTTACACCCTTCTAGAGACTCAGGCAGGGAGCACACTTGTCATGATTTGTCTGCAGCACAAGTGGCTGTGCATCTTACAGACACCCCCCAGCTTACACCCTTCTAGAGACTCAGGCAGGGAGCACACTTGCCATGATTTGTCTGCAGCACAAGTGGCCGTGCATCTTACAGAACACCCCAGAGCTTACACCCTTCTAGAGACTCAGGCAGGGAGCACACTTGTCATGATTTGTCTGCAGCACAAGTGGCCATGCATCTTACAGAACACCCCCCAGCTTACACCCTTCTAGAGACTCAGGCAGGGAGCACACTTGTCATGATTTGTCTGCAGCACAAGTGGCCGTGCATCTTACAGACCCCCCCCCCCCCCCCCCAGCTTACACCCTTCTAGAGACTCAGGCAGGGAGCACACTTGCCATGATTTGTCTGCAGCACAAGTGGCTGTGCGTCTTACAGAACACTCCCCCAGCTTACACCCTTCTAGAGACTCAGGCAGGGAGCACACTTGTCATGATTTGTCTGCAGTACAAGTGGCTGTGCGTCTTACAGAACACTCCCCCAGCTTACACCCTTCTAGAGACTCAGGCAGGGAGCACACTTGTCATGATTTGTCTGCAGTACAAGTGGCTGTGCGTCTTACAGAACACTCCCCCAGCTTACACCCTTCTAGAGACTCAGGCAGGGAGCACACTTGTCATGATTTGTCTGCAGTACAAGTGGCTGTGCATCTTACAGAACACCCCCCAGCTTACACCCTTCTAGAGACTCAGGCAGGGAGCACACTTGTCATGATTTGTCTGCAGCACAAGTGGCCGTGCATCTTACAGACCCCCCCCCCCCCCCCCAGCTTACACCCTTCTAGAGACTCAGGCAGGGAGCACACTTGCCATGATTTGTCTGCAGCACAAGTGGCTGTGCGTCTTACAGAACACTCCCCCAGCTTACACCCTTCTAGAGACTCAGGCAGGGAGCACACTTGTCATGATTTGTCTGCAGTACAAGTGGCCGTGCATCTTACAGAACACTCCCCCAGCTTACACCCTTCTAGAGACTCAGGCAGGGAGCACACTTGTCATGATTTGTCTGCAGCACAAGTGGCCGTGCATCTTACAGAACACCCCCAGCTTACACCCTTCTAGAGACTCAGGCAGGGAGCACACTTGTCATGATTTGTCTGCAGTACAAGTGGCCGTGCATCTTACAGAACACTCCCCAGCTTACACCCTTCTAGAGACTCAGGCAGGGGGCACACTTGTCATGATTTGTCTGCAGTACAAGTGGCCGTGCGTCTTACAGACACCCCCCAGCTTACACCCTTCTAGAGACTCAGGCAGGGAGCACACTTGTCATGATTTGTCTGCAGCACAAGTGGCCGTGCATCTTACAGAACACTCCCCAGCTTACACCCTTCTAGAGACTCAGGCAGGGAGCGCACTTGTCAGGATTTGTCTGCAGCACAAGTGGCCGTGCATCTTACAGACACCCCCAGCTTACACCTTTGTAGAGACTTAGGCAGGGAGCACACTTGTCATGATTTGTCTGCAGCACAAGTGGCCGTGCGTCTTACAGAACACCCCCCAGCTTACACCCTTCTAGAGACTCAGGCAGGGAGCACACTTGTCATGATTTGTCTGCAGCACAAGTGGCCGTGCATCTTACAGAACACTCCCCAGCTTACACCCTTCTAGAGACTCAGGCAGGGAGCGCACTTGTCAGGATTTGTCTGCAGCACAAGTGGCCGTGCATCTTACAGACACCCCCAGCTTACACCTTTCTAGAGACTCAGGCAGGGAGCACACTTATCATGATGTGTCTGCAGCACAAGTGGCCGTGCATCTTACAGAACACCCCCAGCTTACACCCTTCTAGAGACTCAGGCAGGGGGCACACTTGTCATGATTTGACTGCAGCACAAGTGGCCATGCATCTTACAGAACACCCCCAGCTTACACCTTTCTAGAGACTCAGGCAGGGAGCACACTTATCATGATGTGTCTGCAGCACAAGTGGCTGTGCATCTTACAGAACACCCCCAGCTTACACCCTTCTAGAGACTCAGGCAGGGAGCACACTTGCCATGATTTGTCTGCAGCACAAGTGGCTGTGCGTCTTACAGAACACTCCCCCAGCTTACACCCTTCTAGAGACTCAGGCAGGGAGCACACTTGTCATGATTTGTCTGCAGCACAAGTGGCCGTGCATCTTACAGAACACTCCCCAGCTTACACCCTTCTAGAGACTCAGGCAGGGAGCGCACTTGTCAGGATTTGTCTGCAGCACAAGTGGCCGTGCATCTTACAGACACCCCCAGCTTACACCTTTCTAGAGACTCAGGCAGGGAGCACACTTGTCATGATTTGTCTGCAGCACAAGTGGCCGTGCGTCTTACAGAACACCCCCCAGCTTACACCCTTCTAGAGACTCAGGCAGGGAGCACACTTGTCATGATTTGTCTGCAGCACAAGTGGCTGTGCATCTTACAGAACACCCCCAGCTTACACCCTTCTAGAGACTCAGGCAGGGAGCACACTTGTCATGATTTGTCTGCAGCACAAGTGGCTGTGCATCTTACAGACACCCCCCAGCTTACACCCTTCTAGAGACTCAGGCAGGGAGCACACTTGCCATGATTTGTCTGCAGCACAAGTGGCCGTGCATCTTACAGAACACCCCAGAGCTTACACCCTTCTAGAGACTCAGGCAGGGAGCACACTTGTCATGATTTGTCTGCAGCACAAGTGGCCATGCATCTTACAGAACACCCCCCAGCTTACACCCTTCTAGAGACTCAGGCAGGGAGCACACTTGTCATGATTTGTCTGCAGCACAAGTGGCCGTGCATCTTACAGACCCCCCCCCCCCCCCCCAGCTTACACCCTTCTAGAGACTCAGGCAGGGAGCACACTTGCCATGATTTGTCTGCAGCACAAGTGGCTGTGCGTCTTACAGAACACTCCCCCAGCTTACACCCTTCTAGAGACTCAGGCAGGGAGCACACTTGCCATGATTTGTCTGCAGCACAAGTGGCTGTGCGTCTTACAGAACACTCCCCCAGCTTACACCCTTCTAGAGACTCAGGCAGGGAGCACACTTGTCATGATTTGTCTGCAGTACAAGTGGCTGTGCGTCTTACAGAACACTCCCCCAGCTTACACCCTTCTAGAGACTCAGGCAGGGAGCACACTTGTCATGATTTGTCTGCAGTACAAGTGGCTGTGCGTCTTACAGAACACTCCCCCAGCTTACACCCTTCTAGAGACTCAGGCAGGGAGCACACTTGTCATGATTTGTCTGCAGTACAAGTGGCTGTGCATCTTACAGAACACCCCCCAGCTTACACCCTTCTAGAGACTCAGGCAGGGAGCACACTTGTCATGATTTGTCTGCAGCACAAGTGGCCGTGCATCTTACAGACCCCCCCCCCCCCCCCAGCTTACACCCTTCTAGAGACTCAGGCAGGGAGCACACTTGCCATGATTTGTCTGCAGCACAAGTGGCTGTGCGTCTTACAGAACACTCCCCCAGCTTACACCCTTCTAGAGACTCAGGCAGGGAGCACACTTGTCATGATTTGTCTGCAGTACAAGTGGCCGTGCATCTTACAGAACACTCCCCCAGCTTACACCCTTCTAGAGACTCAGGCAGGGAGCACACTTGTCATGATTTGTCTGCAGCACAAGTGGCCGTGCATCTTACAGAACACCCCCAGCTTACACCCTTCTAGAGACTCAGGCAGGGAGCACACTTGTCATGATTTGTCTGCAGTACAAGTGGCCGTGCATCTTACAGAACACTCCCCAGCTTACACCCTTCTAGAGACTCAGGCAGGGGGCACACTTGTCATGATTTGTCTGCAGTACAAGTGGCCGTGCGTCTTACAGACACCCCCCAGCTTACACCCTTCTAGAGACTCAGGCAGGGAGCACACTTGTCATGATTTGTCTGCAGCACAAGTGGCCGTGCATCTTACAGAACACTCCCCAGCTTACACCCTTCTAGAGACTCAGGCAGGGAGCGCACTTGTCAGGATTTGTCTGCAGCACAAGTGGCCGTGCATCTTACAGACACCCCCAGCTTACACCTTTCTAGAGACTCAGGCAGGGAGCACACTTGTCATGATTTGTCTGCAGCACAAGTGGCCGTGCGTCTTACAGAACACCCCCCAGCTTACACCCTTCTAGAGACTCAGGCAGGGAGCACACTTGTCATGATTTGTCTGCAGCACAAGTGGCCGTGCATCTTACAGAACACTCCCCAGCTTACACCCTTCTAGAGACTCAGGCAGGGAGCGCACTTGTCAGGATTTGTCTGCAGCACAAGTGGCCGTGCATCTTACAGACACCCCCAGCTTACACCTTTCTAGAGACTCAGGCAGGGAGCACACTTATCATGATGTGTCTGCAGCACAAGTGGCCGTGCATCTTACAGAACACCCCCAGCTTACACCCTTCTAGAGACTCAGGCAGGGGGCACACTTGTCATGATTTGACTGCAGCACAAGTGGCCATGCATCTTACAGAACACCCCCAGCTTACACCTTTCTAGAGACTCAGGCAGGGAGCACACTTATCATGATGTGTCTGCAGCACAAGTGGCTGTGCATCTTACAGAACACCCCCAGCTTACACCCTTCTAGAGACTCAGGCAGGGAGCACACTTGCCATGATTTGTCTGCAGCACAAGTGGCTGTGCGTCTTACAGAACACTCCCCCAGCTTACACCCTTCTAGAGACTCAGGCAGGGAGCACACTTGTCATGATTTGTCTGCAGCACAAGTGGCCATGCATCTTACAGAACACTCCCCAGCTTACACCCTTCTAGAGACTCAGGCAGGGAGCACACTTGTCATGATTTGTCTGCAGCACAAGTGGCCGTGCATCTTACAGTACACCCCCCCAGCTTACACCCTTCTAGAGACTCAGGCAGGGAGCACACTTGTCATGATTTGTCTGCAGTACAAGTGGCCGTGCATCTTACAGGTACCCCCCAGCTTACACCCTTCTAGAGACTCAGGCAGGGAGCACACTTGTCATGATTTGTCTGCAGCACAAGTGGCCGTGCATCTTACAGGTACCCCCCAGCTTACACCCTTCTAGAGACTCAGGCAGGGAGCACACTTGTCATGATTTGCCTGCAGCACAAGTGGCCGTGCATCTTACAGAACACCCCCCAGCTTACACCCTTCTAGAGACTCAGGCAGGGAGCACACTTGTCATGATTTGTCTGCAGCACAAGCAGCTGTGCGTTTTACAGAACACCCCCCAGCTTACACCCTTCTAGAGACTCAGGCAGGGAGCACACTTGTCATGATTTGTCTGCAGCACAAGTGGCCGTGCTTCTTACAGAACACCCCCCAGCTTACACCCTTCTAGAGACTCACGCAGGGAGCACACTTGTCATGATTTGTCTGCAGCACAAGTGGCCATGCATCTTACAGAACACTCCCCAGCTTACACCCTTCTAGAGACTCAGGCAGGGAGCACACTTGTCATGATTTGTCTGCAGTACAAGTGGCCGTGCATCTTACAGAACACCCCCCAGCTTACACCCTTCTAGAGACTCAGGCAGGGAGCACACTTGTCATGATTTGTCTGCAGCACAAGTGGCCGTACGTCTTACAGACACTCCCCAGCTTACACCCTTCTAGAGACTCAGGCAGGGAGCACATCTGTCATGATTTGTCTGCAGCACAAGTGGCCGTGTGTCTTACAGAACACCCCCCAGCTTACACCCTTCTAGAGACTCAGGCAGGGAGCACACTTGTCATGATTTGTCTGCAGCACAAGTGGCCGTGCATCTTACAGAACAGCCCCCAGCTTACACCCTTCTAGAGACTCAGGCAGGGAGCACACTTGTCATGATTTGTCTGCAGCACAAGTGGCCGTGCATCTTACAGACACTCCCCCAGCTTACACCCTTCTAGAGACTCAGGCAGGGAGCACACTTGTCATGATTAGTCTGCAGCACAAGTGGCCGTGCGTCTTACAGAACACCCCCCAGCTTACACCCTTCTAGAGACTCAGGCAGGGGGCACACTTGTCATGATTTGTCTGCAGCACAAGTGGCTGTGCATCTTACAGAACACCCCCCAGCTTACACCCTTCTAGAGACTCAGGCAGGGAGCACACTTGTCATGATTTGTCTGCAGCACAAGTGGCTGTGCATCTTACAGAACACCCCCCAGCTTACACCCTTCTAGAGACTCAGGCAGGGAGCACACTTGTCATGATTTGTCTGCAGCACAAGTGGCCGTGCTTCTTACAGAACACCCCCCAGCTTACACCCTTCTAGAGACTCAGGCAGGGAGCACACTTGTCATGATTTGTCTGCAGCACAAGTGGCCGTGTATCTTACAGAACCCCCCCCCAGCTTACACCCTTCTAGAGACTCAGGCAGGGAGCACACTTGTCATGATTTGTCTGCAGCACAAGTGGCCGTACGTCTTACAGAACACTCCCCAGCTTACACCCTTCTAGAGACTCAGGCAGGGAGCACACTTGTCATGATTTGTCTGCAGCACAAGTGGCCATGCATCTTACAGAACACCCCCCAGCTTACACCCTTCTAGAGACTCAGGCAGGGAGCACACTTGTCATGATTTGTCTGCAGCACAAGTGGCTGTGCATCTTACAGAACACCCCCAGCTTACACCCTTCTAGAGACTCAGGCAGGGAGCACACTTGTCATGATTTGTCTGCAGCACAAGTGGCTGTGCATCTTACAGAACACCCCCAGCTTACACCCTTCTAGAGACTCAGGCAGGGAGCACACTTGTCATGATTTGTCTGCAGCACAAGTGGCTGTGCATCTTACAGACACCCCCCAGCTTACACCCTTCTAGAGACTCAGGCAGGGAGCACACTTGCCATGATTTGTCTGCAGCACAAGTGGCCGTGCATCTTACAGAACACCCCAGAGCTTACACCCTTCTAGAGACTCAGGCAGGGAGCACACTTGTCATGATTTGTCTGCAGCACAAGTGGCCATGCATCTTACAGAACACCCCCCAGCTTACACCCTTCTAGAGACTCAGGCAGGGAGCACACTTGTCATGATTTGTCTGCAGCACAAGTGGCCGTGCATCTTACAGACCCCCCCCCCCCCCCCCCCCCAGCTTACACCCTTCTAGAGACTCAGGCAGGGAGCACACTTGCCATGATTTGTCTGCAGCACAAGTGGCTGTGCGTCTTACAGAACACTCCCCCAGCTTACACCCTTCTAGAGACTCAGGCAGGGAGCACACTTGTCATGATTTGTCTGCAGTACAAGTGGCTGTGCGTCTTACAGAACACTCCCCCAGCTTACACCCTTCTAGAGACTCAGGCAGGGAGCACACTTGTCATGATTTGTCTGCAGTACAAGTGGCTGTGCGTCTTACAGAACACTCCCCCAGCTTACACCCTTCTAGAGACTCAGGCAGGGAGCACACTTGTCATGATTTGTCTGCAGTACAAGTGGCTGTGCATCTTACAGAACACCCCCCAGCTTACACCCTTCTAGAGACTCAGGCAGGGAGCACACTTGTCATGATTTGTCTGCAGCACAAGTGGCCGTGCATCTTACAGACCCCCCCCCCCCCCCCCCAGCTTACACCCTTCTAGAGACTCAGGCAGGGAGCACACTTGCCATGATTTGTCTGCAGCACAAGTGGCTGTGCGTCTTACAGAACACTCCCCCAGCTTACACCCTTCTAGAGACTCAGGCAGGGAGCACACTTGTCATGATTTGTCTGCAGTACAAGTGGCCGTGCATCTTACAGAACACTCCCCCAGCTTACACCCTTCTAGAGACTCAGGCAGGGAGCACACTTGTCATGATTTGTCTGCAGCACAAGTGGCCGTGCATCTTACAGAACACCCCCAGCTTACACCCTTCTAGAGACTCAGGCAGGGAGCACACTTGTCATGATTTGTCTGCAGTACAAGTGGCCGTGCATCTTACAGAACACTCCCCAGCTTACACCCTTCTAGAGACTCAGGCAGGGGGCACACTTGTCATGATTTGTCTGCAGTACAAGTGGCCGTGCGTCTTACAGACACCCCCCAGCTTACACCCTTCTAGAGACTCAGGCAGGGAGCACACTTGTCATGATTTGTCTGCAGCACAAGTGGCCGTGCATCTTACAGAACACTCCCCAGCTTACACCCTTCTAGAGACTCAGGCAGGGAGCGCACTTGTCAGGATTTGTCTGCAGCACAAGTGGCCGTGCATCTTACAGACACCCCCAGCTTACACCTTTCTAGAGACTCAGGCAGGGAGCACACTTGTCATGATTTGTCTGCAGCACAAGTGGCCGTGCGTCTTACAGAACACCCCCCAGCTTACACCCTTCTAGAGACTCAGGCAGGGAGCACACTTGTCATGATTTGTCTGCAGCACAAGTGGCCGTGCATCTTACAGAACACTCCCCAGCTTACACCCTTCTAGAGACTCAGGCAGGGAGCGCACTTGTCAGGATTTGTCTGCAGCACAAGTGGCCGTGCATCTTACAGACACCCCCAGCTTACACCTTTCTAGAGACTCAGGCAGGGAGCACACTTATCATGATGTGTCTGCAGCACAAGTGGCCGTGCATCTTACAGAACACCCCCAGCTTACACCCTTCTAGAGACTCAGGCAGGGGGCACACTTGTCATGATTTGACTGCAGCACAAGTGGCCATGCATCTTACAGAACACCCCCAGCTTACACCTTTCTAGAGACTCAGGCAGGGAGCACACTTATCATGATGTGTCTGCAGCACAAGTGGCTGTGCATCTTACAGAACACCCCCAGCTTACACCCTTCTAGAGACTCAGGCAGGGAGCACACTTGCCATGATTTGTCTGCAGCACAAGTGGCTGTGCGTCTTACAGAACACTCCCCCAGCTTACACCCTTCTAGAGACTCAGGCAGGGAGCACACTTGTCATGATTTGTCTGCAGCACAAGTGGCCGTGCATCTTACAGAACACTCCCCAGCTTACACCCTTCTAGAGACTCAGGCAGGGAGCGCACTTGTCAGGATTTGTCTGCAGCACAAGTGGCCGTGCATCTTACAGACACCCCCAGCTTACACCTTTCTAGAGACTCAGGCAGGGAGCACACTTGTCATGATTTGTCTGCAGCACAAGTGGCCGTGCGTCTTACAGAACACCCCCCAGCTTACACCCTTCTAGAGACTCAGGCAGGGAGCACACTTGTCATGATTTGTCTGCAGCACAAGTGGCCGTGCATCTTACAGAACACTCCCCAGCTTACACCCTTCTAGAGACTCAGGCAGGGAGCGCACTTGTCAGGATTTGTCTGCAGCACAAGTGGCCGTGCATCTTACAGACACCCCCAGCTTACACCTTTCTAGAGACTCAGGCAGGGAGCACACTTATCATGATGTGTCTGCAGCACAAGTGGCCGTGCATCTTACAGAACACCCCCAGCTTACACCCTTCTAGAGACTCAGGCAGGGGGCACACTTGTCATGATTTGACTGCAGCACAAGTGGCCATGCATCTTACAGAACACCCCCAGCTTACACCTTTCTAGAGACTCAGGCAGGGAGCACACTTATCATGATGTGTCTGCAGCACAAGTGGCTGTGCATCTTACAGAACACCCCCAGCTTACACCCTTCTAGAGACTCAGGCAGGGAGCACACTTGCCATGATTTGTCTGCAGCACAAGTGGCTGTGCGTCTTACAGAACACTCCCCCAGCTTACACCCTTCTAGAGACTCAGGCAGGGAGCACACTTGTCATGATTTGTCTGCAGCACAAGTGGCCATGCATCTTACAGAACACTCCCCAGCTTACACCCTTCTAGAGACTCAGGCAGGGAGCACACTTGTCATGATTTGTCTGCTGCACAAGTGGCCGTGCATCTTACAGTACACCCCCCCAGCTTACACCCTTCTAGAGACTCAGGCAGGGAGCACACTTGTCATGATTTGTCTGCAGTACAAGTGGCCGTGCATCTTACAGGTACCCCCCAGCTTACACCCTTCTAGAGACTCAGGCAGGGAGCACACTTGTCATGATTTGTCTGCAGCACAAGTGGCCGTGCATCTTACAGGTACCCCCCAGCTTACACCCTTCTAGAGACTCAGGCAGGGAGCACACTTGTCATGATTTGCCTGCAGCACAAGTGGCCGTGCATCTTACAGAACACCCCCCAGCTTACACCCTTCTAGAGACTCAGGCAGGGAGCACACTTGTCATGATTTGTCTGCAGCACAAGCAGCTGTGCGTTTTACAGAACACCCCCCAGCTTACACCCTTCTAGAGACTCAGGCAGGGAGCACACTTGTCATGATTTGTCTGCAGCACAAGTGGCCGTGCTTCTTACAGAACACCCCCCAGCTTACACCCTTCTAGAGACTCACGCAGGGAGCACACTTGTCATGATTTGTCTGCAGCACAAGTGGCCATGCATCTTACAGAACACTCCCCAGCTTACACCCTTCTAGAGACTCAGGCAGGGAGCACACTTGTCATGATTTGTCTGCAGCACAAGTGGCCGTGCATCTTACAGACCCCCCCCCCCCCCCAGCTTACACCCTTCTAGAGACTCAGGCAGGGAGCACACTTGTCATGATTTGTCTGCAGTACAAGTGGCCGTGCATCTTACAGAACACCCCCCAGCTTACACCCTTCTAGAGACTCAGGCAGGGAGCACACTTGTCATGATTTGTCTGCAGCACAAGTGGCCGTACGTCTTACAGACACTCCCCAGCTTACACCCTTCTAGAGACTCAGGCAGGGAGCACATCTGTCATGATTTGTCTGCAGCACAAGTGGCCGTGTGTCTTACAGAACACCCCCCAGCTTACACCCTTCTAGAGACTCAGGCAGGGAGCACACTTGTCATGATTTGTCTGCAGCACAAGTGGCCGTGCATCTTACAGAACAGCCCCCAGCTTACACCCTTCTAGAGACTCAGGCAGGGAGCACACTTGTCATGATTTGTCTGCAGCACAAGTGGCCGTGCATCTTACAGACACTCCCCCAGCTTACACCCTTCTAGAGACTCAGGCAGGGAGCACACTTGTCATGATTAGTCTGCAGCACAAGTGGCCGTGCGTCTTACAGAACACCCCCCAGCTTACACCCTTCTAGAGACTCAGGCAGGGGGCACACTTGTCATGATTTGTCTGCAGCACAAGTGGCTGTGCATCTTACAGAACACCCTCCAGCTTACACCCTTCTAGAGACTCAGGCAGGGAGCACACTTGTCATGATTTGTCTGCAGCACAAGTGGCTGTGCATCTTACAGAACACCCCCCAGCTTACACCCTTCTAGAGACTCAGGCAGGGAGCACACTTGTCATGATTTGTCTGCAGCACAAGTGGCCGTGCTTCTTACAGAACACCCCCCAGCTTACACCCTTCTAGAGACTCAGGCAGGGAGCACACTTGTCATGATTTGTCTGCAGCACAAGTGGCCGTGTATCTTACAGAACCCCCCCCCAGCTTACACCCTTCTAGAGACTCAGGCAGGGAGCACACTTGTCATGATTTGTCTGCAGCACAAGCAGCTGTGCGTTTTACAGAACACCCCCCAGCTTACACCCTTCTAGAGACTCAGGCAGGGAGCACACTTGTCATGATTTGTCTGCAGCACAAGTGGCCGTGCTTCTTACAGAACACCCCCCAGCTTACACCCTTCTAGAGACTCACGCAGGGAGCACACTTGTCATGATTTGTCTGCAGCACAAGTGGCCATGCATCTTACAGAACACTCCCCAGCTTACACCCTTCTAGAGACTCAGGCAGGGAGCACACTTGTCATGATTTGTCTGCAGCACAAGTGGCCGTGCATCTTACAGACCCCCCCCCCCCCCCAGCTTACACCCTTCTAGAGACTCAGGCAGGGAGCACACTTGTCATGATTTGTCTGCAGTACAAGTGGCCGTGCATCTTACAGAACACCCCCCAGCTTACACCCTTCTAGAGACTCAGGCAGGGAGCACACTTGTCATGATTTGTCTGCAGCACAAGTGGCCGTACGTCTTACAGACACTCCCCAGCTTACACCCTTCTAGAGACTCAGGCAGGGAGCACATCTGTCATGATTTGTCTGCAGCACAAGTGGCCGTGTGTCTTACAGAACACCCCCCAGCTTACACCCTTCTAGAGACTCAGGCAGGGAGCACACTTGTCATGATTTGTCTGCAGCACAAGTGGCCGTGCATCTTACAGAACAGCCCCCAGCTTACACCCTTCTAGAGACTCAGGCAGGGAGCACACTTGTCATGATTTGTCTGCAGCACAAGTGGCCGTGCATCTTACAGACACTCCCCCAGCTTACACCCTTCTAGAGACTCAGGCAGGGAGCACACTTGTCATGATTAGTCTGCAGCACAAGTGGCCGTGCGTCTTACAGAACACCCCCCAGCTTACACCCTTCTAGAGACTCAGGCAGGGGGCACACTTGTCATGATTTGTCTGCAGCACAAGTGGCTGTGCATCTTACAGAACACCCCCCAGCTTACACCCTTCTAGAGACTCAGGCAGGGAGCACACTTGTCATGATTTGTCTGCAGCACAAGTGGCTGTGCATCTTACAGAACACCCCCCAGCTTACACCCTTCTAGAGACTCAGGCAGGGAGCACACTTGTCATGATTTGTCTGCAGCACAAGTGGCCGTGCTTCTTACAGAACACCCCCCAGCTTACACCCTTCTAGAGACTCAGGCAGGGAGCACACTTGTCATGATTTGTCTGCAGCACAAGTGGCCGTGTATCTTACAGAACCCCCCCCCAGCTTACACCCTTCTAGAGACTCAGGCAGGGAGCACACTTGTCATGATTTGTCTGCAGCACAAGTGGCCGTACGTCTTACAGAACACTCCCCAGCTTACACCCTTCTAGAGACTCAGGCAGGGAGCACACTTGTCATGATTTGTCTGCAGCACAAGTGGCCATGCATCTTACAGAACACCCCCCAGCTTACACCCTTCTAGAGACTCAGGCAGGGAGCACACTTGTCATGATTTGTCTGCAGCACAAGTGGCTGTGCATCTTACAGAACACCCCCAGCTTACACCCTTCTAGAGACTCAGGCAGGGAGCACACTTGTCATGATTTGTCTGCAGCACAAGTGGCTGTGCATCTTACAGAACACCCCCAGCTTACACCCTTCTAGAGACTCAGGCAGGGAGCACACTTGTCATGATTTGTCTGCAGCACAAGTGGCTGTGCATCTTACAGACACCCCCCAGCTTACACCCTTCTAGAGACTCAGGCAGGGAGCACACTTGCCATGATTTGTCTGCAGCACAAGTGGCCGTGCATCTTACAGAACACCCCAGAGCTTACACCCTTCTAGAGACTCAGGCAGGGAGCACACTTGTCATGATTTGTCTGCAGCACAAGTGGCCATGCATCTTACAGAACACCCCCCAGCTTACACCCTTCTAGAGACTCAGGCAGGGAGCACACTTGTCATGATTTGTCTGCAGCACAAGTGGCCGTGCATCTTACAGACCCCCCCCCCCCCCCAGCTTACACCCTTCTAGAGACTCAGGCAGGGAGCACACTTGCCATGATTTGTCTGCAGCACAAGTGGCTGTGCGTCTTACAGAACACTCCCCCAGCTTACACCCTTCTAGAGACTCAGGCAGGGAGCACACTTGTCATGATTTGTCTGCAGTACAAGTGGCTGTGCGTCTTACAGAACACTCCCCCAGCTTACACCCTTCTAGAGACTCAGGCAGGGAGCACACTTGTCATGATTTGTCTGCAGTACAAGTGGCTGTGCGTCTTACAGAACACTCCCCCAGCTTACACCCTTCTAGAGACTCAGGCAGGGAGCACACTTGTCATGATTTGTCTGCAGTACAAGTGGCTGTGCATCTTACAGAACACCCCCCAGCTTACACCCTTCTAGAGACTCAGGCAGGGAGCACACTTGTCATGATTTGTCTGCAGCACAAGTGGCCGTGCATCTTACAGACCCCCCCCCCCCCCCCAGCTTACACCCTTCTAGAGACTCAGGCAGGGAGCACACTTGCCATGATTTGTCTGCAGCACAAGTGGCTGTGCGTCTTACAGAACACTCCCCCAGCTTACACCCTTCTAGAGACTCAGGCAGGGAGCACACTTGTCATGATTTGTCTGCAGTACAAGTGGCCGTGCATCTTACAGAACACTCCCCCAGCTTACACCCTTCTAGAGACTCAGGCAGGGAGCACACTTGTCATGATTTGTCTGCAGCACAAGTGGCCGTGCATCTTACAGAACACCCCCAGCTTACACCCTTCTAGAGACTCAGGCAGGGAGCACACTTGTCATGATTTGTCTGCAGTACAAGTGGCCGTGCATCTTACAGAACACTCCCCAGCTTACACCCTTCTAGAGACTCAGGCAGGGGGCACACTTGTCATGATTTGTCTGCAGTACAAGTGGCCGTGCGTCTTACAGACACCCCCCAGCTTACACCCTTCTAGAGACTCAGGCAGGGAGCACACTTGTCATGATTTGTCTGCAGCACAAGTGGCCGTGCATCTTACAGAACACTCCCCAGCTTACACCCTTCTAGAGACTCAGGCAGGGAGCGCACTTGTCAGGATTTGTCTGCAGCACAAGTGGCCGTGCATCTTACAGACACCCCCAGCTTACACCTTTGTAGAGACTTAGGCAGGGAGCACACTTGTCATGATTTGTCTGCAGCACAAGTGGCCGTGCGTCTTACAGAACACCCCCCAGCTTACACCCTTCTAGAGACTCAGGCAGGGAGCACACTTGTCATGATTTGTCTGCAGCACAAGTGGCCGTGCATCTTACAGAACACTCCCCAGCTTACACCCTTCTAGAGACTCAGGCAGGGAGCGCACTTGTCAGGATTTGTCTGCAGCACAAGTGGCCGTGCATCTTACAGACACCCCCAGCTTACACCTTTCTAGAGACTCAGGCAGGGAGCACACTTATCATGATGTGTCTGCAGCACAAGTGGCCGTGCATCTTACAGAACACCCCCAGCTTACACCCTTCTAGAGACTCAGGCAGGGGGCACACTTGTCATGATTTGACTGCAGCACAAGTGGCCATGCATCTTACAGAACACCCCCAGCTTACACCTTTCTAGAGACTCAGGCAGGGAGCACACTTATCATGATGTGTCTGCAGCACAAGTGGCTGTGCATCTTACAGAACACCCCCAGCTTACACCCTTCTAGAGACTCAGGCAGGGAGCACACTTGCCATGATTTGTCTGCAGCACAAGTGGCTGTGCGTCTTACAGAACACTCCCCCAGCTTACACCCTTCTAGAGACTCAGGCAGGGAGCACACTTGTCATGATTTGTCTGCAGCACAAGTGGCCGTGCATCTTACAGAACACTCCCCAGCTTACACCCTTCTAGAGACTCAGGCAGGGAGCGCACTTGTCAGGATTTGTCTGCAGCACAAGTGGCCGTGCATCTTACAGACACCCCCAGCTTACACCTTTCTAGAGACTCAGGCAGGGAGCACACTTGTCATGATTTGTCTGCAGCACAAGTGGCCGTGCGTCTTACAGAACACCCCCCAGCTTACACCCTTCTAGAGACTCAGGCAGGGAGCACACTTGTCATGATTTGTCTGCAGCACAAGTGGCCGTGCATCTTACAGAACACTCCCCAGCTTACACCCTTCTAGAGACTCAGGCAGGGAGCGCACTTGTCAGGATTTGTCTGCAGCACAAGTGGCCGTGCATCTTACAGACACCCCCAGCTTACACCTTTCTAGAGACTCAGGCAGGGAGCACACTTATCATGATGTGTCTGCAGCACAAGTGGCCGTGCATCTTACAGAACACCCCCAGCTTACACCCTTCTAGAGACTCAGGCAGGGGGCACACTTGTCATGATTTGACTGCAGCACAAGTGGCCATGCATCTTACAGAACACCCCCAGCTTACACCTTTCTAGAGACTCAGGCAGGGAGCACACTTATCATGATGTGTCTGCAGCACAAGTGGCTGTGCATCTTACAGAACACCCCCAGCTTACACCCTTCTAGAGACTCAGGCAGGGAGCACACTTGCCATGATTTGTCTGCAGCACAAGTGGCTGTGCGTCTTACAGAACACTCCCCAGCTTACACCCTTCTAGAGACTCAGGCAGGGAGCACACTTGTCATGATTTGTCTGCTGCACAAGTGGCCGTGCATCTTACAGTACACCCCCCCAGCTTACACCCTTCTAGAGACTCAGGCAGGGAGCACACTTGTCATGATTTGTCTGCAGCACAAGTGGCCATGCATCTTACTGAACACTCCCCAGCTTACACCCTTCTAGAGACTCAGGCAGGGAGCACACTTGTCATGATTTGTCTGCTGCACAAGTGGCCGTGCATCTTACAGTACACCCCCCCAGCTTACACCCTTCTAGAGACTCAGGCAGGGAGCACACTTGTCATGATTTGTCTGCAGTACAAGTGGCCGTGCATCTTACAGGTACCCCCCAGCTTACACCCTTCTAGAGACTCAGGCAGGGAGCACACTTGTCATGATTTGTCTGCAGCACAAGTGGCCGTGCATCTTACAGGTACCCCCCAGCTTACACCCTTCTAGAGACTCAGGCAGGGAGCACACTTGTCATGATTTGCCTGCAGCACAAGTGGCCGTGCATCTTACAGAACACCCCCCAGCTTACACCCTTCTAGAGACTCAGGCAGGGAGCACACTTGTCATGATTTGTCTGCAGCACAAGCAGCTGTGCGTTTTACAGAACACCCCCCAGCTTACACCCTTCTAGAGACTCAGGCAGGGAGCACACTTGTCATGATTTGTCTGCAGCACAAGTGGCCGTGCTTCTTACAGAACACCCCCCAGCTTACACCCTTCTAGAGACTCACGCAGGGAGCACACTTGTCATGATTTGTCTGCAGCACAAGTGGCCATGCATCTTACAGAACACTCCCCAGCTTACACCCTTCTAGAGACTCAGGCAGGGAGCACACTTGTCATGATTTGTCTGCAGCACAAGTGGCCGTGCATCTTACAGACCCCCCCCCCCCCCCCAGCTTACACCCTTCTAGAGACTCAGGCAGGGAGCACACTTGTCATGATTTGTCTGCAGTACAAGTGGCCGTGCATCTTACAGAACACCCCCCAGCTTACACCCTTCTAGAGACTCAGGCAGGGAGCACACTTGTCATGATTTGTCTGCAGCACAAGTGGCCGTACGTCTTACAGACACTCCCCAGCTTACACCCTTCTAGAGACTCAGGCAGGGAGCACATCTGTCATGATTTGTCTGCAGCACAAGTGGCCGTGTGTCTTACAGAACACCCCCCAGCTTACACCCTTCTAGAGACTCAGGCAGGGAGCACACTTGTCATGATTTGTCTGCAGCACAAGTGGCCGTGCATCTTACAGAACAGCCCCCAGCTTACACCCTTCTAGAGACTCAGGCAGGGAGCACACTTGTCATGATTTGTCTGCAGCACAAGTGGCCGTGCATCTTACAGACACTCCCCCAGCTTACACCCTTCTAGAGACTCAGGCAGGGAGCACACTTGTCATGATTAGTCTGCAGCACAAGTGGCCGTGCGTCTTACAGAACACCCCCCAGCTTACACCCTTCTAGAGACTCAGGCAGGGGGCACACTTGTCATGATTTGTCTGCAGCACAAGTAGCTGTGCATCTTACAGAACACCCTCCAGCTTACACCCTTCTAGAGACTCAGGCAGGGAGCACACTTGTCATGATTTGTCTGCAGCACAAGTGGCTGTGCATCTTACAGAACACCCCCCAGCTTACACCCTTCTAGAGACTCAGGCAGGGAGCACACTTGTCATGATTTGTCTGCAGCACAAGTGGCCGTGCTTCTTACAGAACATCCCCCAGCTTACACCCTTCTAGAGACTCAGGCAGGGAGCACACTTGTCATGATTTGTCTGCAGCACAAGTGGCCGTGTATCTTACAGAACCCCCCCCCAGCTTACACCCTTCTAGAGACTCAGGCAGGGAGCACACTTGTCATGATTTGTCTGCAGCACAAGTGGCCGTACGTCTTACAGAACACTCCCCAGCTTACACCCTTCTAGAGACTCAGGCAGGGAGCACATCTGTCATGATTTGTCTGCAGCACAAGTGGCCGTGTGTCTTACAGAACACCCCCCAGCTTACACCCTTCTAGAGACTCAGGCAGGGAGCACACTTGTCATGATTTGTCTGCAGCACAAGTGGCTGTGCATCTTACAGAACACCCCCAGCTTACACCCTTCTAGAGACTCAGGCAGGGAGCACACTTGTCATGATTTGTCTGCAGCACAAGTGGCTGTGCATCTTACAGAACACCCCCAGCTTACACCCTTCTAGAGACTCAGGCAGGGAGCACACTTGTCATGATTTGTCTGCAGCACAAGTGGCTGTGCATCTTACAGACACCCCCCAGCTTACACCCTTCTAGAGACTCAGGCAGGGAGCACACTTGCCATGATTTGTCTGCAGCACAAGTGGCCGTGCATCTTACAGAACACCCCAGAGCTTACACCCTTCTAGAGACTCAGGCAGGGAGCACACTTGTCATGATTTGTCTGCAGCACAAGTGGCCATGCATCTTACAGAACACCCCCCAGCTTACACCCTTCTAGAGACTCAGGCAGGGAGCACACTTGTCATGATTTGTCTGCAGCACAAGTGGCTGTGCATCTTACAGAACACTCCCCAGCTTACACCCTTCTAGAGACTCAGGCAGGGAGCACACTTGTCATGATTTGTCTGCAGCACAAGTGGCCGTGCATCTTACAGACCCCCCCCCCCCCCCCAGCTTACACCCTTCTAGAGACTCAGGCAGGGAGCACACTTGTCATGATTTGTCTGCAGTACAAGTGGCCGTGCATCTTACAGGCACCCCCCAGCTTACACCCTTCTAGAGACTCAGGCAGGGAGCACACTTGTCCTGATTTGTCTGCAGTACAAGTGGCCGTGCGTCTTACAGAACACCCCCCAGCTTACACCCTTCTAGAGACTCAGGCAGGGAGCACACTTGTCATGATTTGTCTGCAGTACAAGTGGCCGTGTGTCTTACAGAACACCCCCCAGCTTACACCCTTCTACAGACTCAGGCAGGTAGCACACTTGTCATGATTTGTCTGCAGTACCAGTGGCTGTGCGTCTTACAGAACACTCCCCCAGCTTACACCCTTCTAGAGACTCAGGCAGGGAGCACACTTGTCATGATTTGTCTGCAGCACAAGTGGCCGTGCATCTTACAGAACACCCCCAGCTTACACCCTTCTAGAGACTCAGGCAGGGGGCACACTTGTCATGATTTGTCTGCAGCACAAGTGGCCATGCATCTTACAGACACTCCCCAGCTTACACCCTTCTAGAGACTCAGGCAGGGGGCAAACTTGTCATAATTTGTCTGCAGTACAAGTGGCCGTGTGTCTTACAGACCCCCCCCCCCCCCCAGCTTACACCCTTCTAGAGACTCAGGCAGGGAGTACAGTTGTCATGTTTTGTCTGCAGCACAAGTAGCCGTGCATCTTACAGAACACCCCCCAGCTTACACCCTTCTAGAGACTCAGGCAGGGAGCACACTTGTCATGATTTGTCTGCAGCACAAGTGGCCGTGCATCTTACAGACACCCCCAGCTTACACCCTTCTAGAGACTCAGGCAGGGAGCACACTTGTCATGATTTGTCTGCAGCACAAGTGGCTGTGCATCTTACAGAACACTCCCCAGCTTACACCCTTCTAGAGACTCAGGCAGGGAGCACACTTGTCATGATTTGTCTGCAGCACAAGTGGCCGTGCATCTTACAGACCCCCCCCCCCCCCCAGCTTACACCCTTCTAGAGACTCAGGCAGGGAGCACACTTGTCATGATTTGTCTGCAGCACAAGTGGCCGTGTGTCTTACAGAACACTCCCCCAGCTTACACCCTTCTAGAGACTCAGGCAGGGAGCACACTTGTCATGATTTGTCTGCAGTACAAGTGGCTGTGCGTCTTACAGAACACTCCCCCAGCTTACACCCTTCTAGAGACTCAGGCAGGGAGCACACTTGTCATGATTTGTCTGCAGTACAAGTGGCTGTGCGTCTTACAGAACACTCCCCCAGCTTACACCCTTCTAGAGACTCAGGCAGGGAGCACACTTGTCATGATTTGTCTGCAGCACAAGTGGCCGTGCATCTTACAGAACACCCCCAGCTTACACCCTTCTAGAGACTCAGGCAGGGGGCACACTTGTCATGATTTGTCTGCAGCACAAGTGGCCATGCATCTTACAGACACTCCCCAGCTTACACCCTTCTAGAGACTCAGGCAGGGGGCAAACTTGTCATGATTTGTCTGCAGTACAAGTGGCCGTGTGTCTTACAGACCCCCCCCCCCCCCCAGCTTACACCCTTCTAGAGACTCAGGCAGGGAGTACAGTTGTCATGATTTGTCTGCAGTACAAGTGGCCGTGCGTCTTACAGAACACCCCCCAGCTTACACCCTTCTAGAGACTCAGGCAGGGGGCACACTTGTCATGATTTGTCTGCAGCACAAGTGGCCGTGCGTCTTACAGAACACCCCCCAGCTTACACCCTTCTAGAGACTCAGGCAGGGGGCACACTTGTCATGATTTGTCTGCAGCACAAGTGGCCATGCATCTTACAGAACACCCCCCAGCTTACACCCTTCTAGAGACTCAGGCAGGGAGCCCACTTGTCATGATTTGTCTGCAGCACAAGTGGCCGTGCGTCTTACAGAACACCCACCAGCTTACACCCTTCTAGAGACTCAGGCAGGGAGCCCACTTGTCATGATTTGTCTGCAGCACAAGTGGCCGTGCATCTTACAGAACACCCCCAGCTTACACCCTTCTAGAGACTCAGGCAGGGAGCACACTTGCCATGATTTGTCTGCAGCACAAGTGGCCATGCATCTTACAGAACACCCCCCAGCTTACACCCTTCTAGAGACTCAGGCAGGGAGAACACTTGTCATGATTTGTCTGCAGCACAAGTGGCCGTGCATCTTACAGAACACCCCCAGCTTACACCCTTCTAGAGACTCAGGCAGGGGGCACACTTGTTATGATTTGTCTGCAGCACAAGTGGCCGTGCATCTTACAGAACACCCCCAGCTTACACCCTTCTAGAGACTCAGGCAGAGGGCACACTTGTCATGATTTGTCTGCAGCACAAGTGGCCGTGCGTCTTACAGAACACCCCCCCAGCTTACACCCTTCTAGAGACTCAGGCAGGGAGCACACTTGCCATGATTTGTCTGCAGCACAAGTGGCTGTGCGTCTTACAGAACACTCCCCCAGCTTACACCCTTCTAGAGACTCAGGCAGGGAGCACACTTGTCATGATTTGTCTGCAGTACAAGTGGCTGTGCGTCTTACAGAACACTCCCCCAGCTTACACCCTTCTAGAGACTCAGGCAGGGAGCACACTTGTCATGATTTGTCTGCAGTACAAGTGGCTGTGCGTCTTACAGAACACTCCCCCAGCTTACACCCTTCTAGAGACTCAGGCAGGGAGCACACTTGTCATGATTTGTCTGCAGCACAAGTGGCCGTGCATCTTACAGAACACCCCCAGCTTACACCCTTCTAGAGACTCAGGCAGGGAGCACACTTGTCATGATTTGTCTGCAGCACAAGTGGCCGTGCATCTTACAGAACACCCCCCAGCTTACACCCTTCTAGAGACTCAGGCAGGGGGCACACTTGTCATGATTTGTCTGCAGCACAAGTGGCCGTGCGTCTTACAGACACTCCCCAGCTTACACCCTTCTAGAGACTCAGGCAGGGGGCAAACTTGTCATGATTTGTCTGCAGTACAAGTGGCCGTGCATCTTACAGTACACCCCCCAGCTTACACCCTTCTAGAGACTCAGGCAGGGAGCGCACTTGTCATGATCTGTCTGCAGCACAAGTGGCCGTGCATCTTACAGACACTCCCCAGCTTACACCCTTCTAGAGACTCAGGCAGGGGGCAAACTTGTCATGATTTGTCTGCAGTACAAGTGGCCGTGCATCTTACAGAACACCCCTCAGCTTACACCCTTCTAGAGACTCAGGCAGGGGGCACACTTGTCATGATTTGTCTGCAGCACAAGTGGCCGTGCATCTTACAGACACCCCCAGCTTACACCTTTCTAGAGACTCAGGCAGGGAGCACACTTATCATGATGTGTCTGCAGCACAAGTGGCCGTGCATCTTACAGAACACCCCCAGCTTACACCCTTCTAGAGACTCAGGCAGGGAGCACACTTATCATGATGTGTCTGCAGCACAAGTGGCCGTGCATCTTACAGAACACCCCCAGCTTACACCCTTCTAGAGACTCAGGCAGGGGGCACACTTGTCATGATTTGACTGCAGCACAAGTGGCCGTGCATCTTACAGAACACCCCCAGCTTACACCCTTCTAGAGACTCAGGCAGGGAGCACACTTGCCATGATTTGTCTGCAGCACAAGTGGCTGTGCATCTTACAGAACCACCCCCCAGCTTACACCCTTCTAGAGACTCAGGCAGGGGGCACACTTGTCATGATTTGTCTGCAGCACAAGTGGCTGTGCGTCTTACAGAACACCCCCAGCTTACACCCTTCTAGAGACTCAGGCAGGGAACACACTTGCCATGATTTGTCTGCAGCACAAGTGGCCGTGTATCTTACAGAACCCCCCCCCCAGCTTACACCCTTCTAGAGACTCAGGCAGGGAGCACACTTGCCATGATTTGTCTGCAGCACAAGCGGCCATGCGTCTTACAGAACACTCCCCCAGCTTACACCCTTCTAGAGACTCAGGCAGGGAGCACACTTGCCATGATTTGTCTGCAGCACAAGTGGCCGTGCATCTTACAGAACCACCCCCCAGCTTACACCCTTCTAGAGACTCAGGCAGGGGGCACACTTGTCATGATTTGTCTGCAGCACAAGTGGCCATGCATCTTACAGAACACTCCCCAGCTTACACCCTTCTAGAGACTCAGGCAGGGAGCACACTTGTCATGATTTGTCTGCAGCACAAGTGGCCATGCATCTTACAGACCCCCCCCCCCCAGCTTACACCCTTCTAGAGACTCAGGCAGGGAGCACACTTGTCATGATTTGTCTGCAGCACAAGTGGCCGTGCATCTTACAGGCACCCCCCAGCTTACACCCTTCTAGAGACTCAGGCAGGGAGCACACTTGTCATGATTTGTCTGCAGCACAAGTGGCCATGCATCTTACAGAACACTCCCCAGCTTACACCCTTCTAGAGACTCAGGCAGGGAGCACACTTGTCATGATTTGTCTGCAGCACAAGTGGCTGTGCGTCTTACAGAACACTCCCCCAGCTTACACCCTTCTAGAGACTCAGGCAGGGAGCACACTTGTCATGATTTGTCTGCAGTACAAGTGGCTGTGCGTCTTACAGAACACTCCCCCAGCTTACACCCTTCTAGAGACTCAGGCAGGGAGCACACTTGTCATGATTTGTCTGCAGTACAAGTGGCTGTGCGTCTTACAGAACACTCCCCCAGCTTACACCCTTCTAGAGACTCAGGCAGGGAGCACACTTGTCATGATTTGTCTGCAGCACAAGTGGCTGTGCGTCTTACAGAACACCCCCAGCTTACACCCTTCTAGAGACTCAGGCAGGGGGCATACTTGTCATGATTTGTCTGCAGCACAAGTGGCCGTGCATCTTACAGAACACCCCCAGCTTACACCCTTCTAGAGACTCAGGCAGGAAGCACACTTGTCATGATTTGTCTGCAGCACAAGTGGCCGTGCATCTTACAGAACACCCCCAGCTTACACCCTTCTAGAGACTCAGGCAGGGGGCACACTTGTCATGATTTGTCTGCAGTACAAGTGGCCGTGCATCTTACAGAACACTCCCCAGCTTACACCCTTCTAGAGACTCAGGCAGGGAGCACACTTGTCATGATTTGTCTGCAGCACAAGTGGCCATGCATCTTACAGACACTCCCCAGCTTACACCCTTCTAGAGACTCAGGCAGGGGGCAAACTTGTCATGATTTGTCTGCAGTACAAGTGGCCGTGCACCTTACAGAACACCCCCCAGCTTACACCCTTCTAGAGACTCAGGCAGGGAGCACACTTGTCATGATTTGTCTGCAGCACAAGTGGTCGTGCGTCTTACAGACACTCCCCAGCTTACACCCTTCTAGAGACTCAGGCAGGGGGCAAACTTGTCATGATTTGTCTGCAGCACAAGTGGCCGTGCATCTTACAGACACCCCCAGCTTACACCTTTCTAGAGACTCAGGCAGGGAGCACACTTATCATGATGTGTCTGCAGCACAAGTGGCCGTGCATCTTACAGAACACCCCCAGCTTACACCCTTCTAGAGACTCAGGCAGGGGGCACACTTGTCATGATTTGACTGCAGCACAAGTGGCCGTGCATCTTACAGAACACCCCCAGCTTACACCCTTCTAGAGACTCAGGCAGGGAGCACACTTGCCATGATTTGTCTGCAGCACAAGTGGCTGTGCGTCTTACAGAACACCCCCCAGCTTACACCCTTCTAGAGACTCAGGCAGGGAGCACACTTGTCATGATTTGTCTGCAGCACAAGTGGCCATGCATCTTACAGAACACTCCCCAGCTTACACCCTTCTAGAGACTCAGGCAGGGAGCACACTTGTCATGATTTGTCTGCAGCACAAGTGGCCGTGCATCTTACAGAACACTCCCCAGCTTACACCCTTCTAGAGACTAAGGCAGGGAGCACACTTGTCATGATTTGTCTGCAGCACAAGTGGCCGTGCATCTTACAGAACACCCCCCAGCTTACACCCTTCTAGAGACTCAGGCAGGGAGCACACTTGTCATGATTTGTCTGCAGCACAAGTGGCCATGCATCTTACAGAACACTCCCCAGCTTACACCCTTCTAGAGACTCAGGCAGGGAGCACACTTGCCATGATTTGTCTGCAGCACAAGTGGCTGTGCGTCTTACAGAACACTCCCCCAGCTTACACCCTTCTAGAGACTCAGGCAGGGAGCACACTTGTCATGATTTGTCTGCAGTACAAGTGGCTGTATGTCTTACAGAACACCCCCCAACTTACACCCTTCTAGAGACTCAGGCAGGGGGCACACTTGTCATGATTTGTCTGCAGTACAAGTGGCTGTGCGTCTTACAGAACACTCCCCAGCTTACACCCTTCTAGAGACTCAGGCAGGGGGCACACTTGTCATGATTTGTCTGCAGCACAAGTGGCCATGCATCTTACAGACACTCCCCAGCTTACACCCTTCTAGAGACTCAGGCAGGGGGCAAACTTGTCATGATTTGTCTGCAGTACAAGTGGCCGTGCATCTTACAGAACACCCCCCAGCTTACACCCTTCTAGAGACTCAGGCAGGGAGAACACTTGTCATGATTTGTCTGCAGCACAAGTGGCCGTGCATCTTACAGACATTCCCCCAGTTTACACCCTTCTAGAGACTCAGGCAGGGAGCACACTTGTCATGATTTGTCTGCAGCACAAGTGGCCGTGCATCTTACAGACACGCCCAGCTTACACCTTTCTAGAGACTCAGGCAGGGAGCACACTTGTCATGATGTGTCTGCAGCACAAGTGGCCGTGCATCTTACAGAACACCCCCCAGCTTACACCCTTCTAGAGACTCAGGCAGGGAGCACACTTGTCATGATTTGACTGCAGCACAAGTGGCCGTGCATCTTACAGAACACCCCCAGCTTACACCCTTCTAGAGACTCAGGCAGGGGGCACACTTGTCATGATTTGACTGCAGCACAAGTGGCCGTGCATCTTACAGAACACCCCCAGCTTACACCCTTCTAGAGACTCAGGCAGAGAGCACACTTGTCATGATTTGTCTGCAGCACAAGTGGCCATGCATCTTACAGATCACCCCCCAGCTTACACCCTTCTAGAGACTCAGGCAGGGAGCACACTTGTCATGATTTGTCTGCAGCACAAGTGGCCATGCGTCTTACAGAACACCCCCAGCTTACACCCTTCTAGAGACTCAGGCAGGGAGCACACTTGTCATGATTTGTCTGCAGCACAAGTGGCCGTGCATCTTACAGAACACCCCCAGCTTACACCCTTCTAGAGACTCAGGCAGGGAGCACACTTGTCATGATTTGTCTGCAGCACAAGTGGCCGTGCGTCTTACAGAACACCCCCCAGCTTACACCCTTCTAGAGACTCAGGTAGGGAGCACACTTGTCATGATTGGTCTGCAGCACAAGTGGCCGTGCATCTTATAGAACACCCCCAGCTTACACCCTTCTAGAGACTCAGGTAGGGAGCACACTTGTCATGATTTGTCTGCAGCACAAGTGGCCGTGCATCTTACAGAACACTCCCCAGCTTACACCCTTCTAGAGACTCAGGCAGGAATCACACTTGTCATGATTTGTCTGCAGCACAAGTGGCCGTGCATCTTACAGAACACCCCCCAGCTTACACCCTTCTAGAGACTCAGGCAGGGAGCACACTTGTCATGATTTGTCTGCAGTACAAGTGGCCGTGCATCTTGCAGAACACCCCCCAGCTTACACCTTTCTAGAGACTCAGGCAGGGAGCGCACTTGTCATGATTTGTCTGCAACACAAGTGGCCGTGCATCTTACAGAACACCCCCCAGCTTACACCCTTCTAGAGACTCAGGCAGGGAGCGCACTTGTCATGATTTGTCTGCAGCACAAGTGGCCGTGCATCTTACAGAACACCCCCCAGCTTACACCCTTCTAGAGACTCAGGCAGGGGGCACACTTGTCATGATTTGTCTGCAGCACAAGTGGCCGTGCGTCTTACAGAACACCCCCAGCTTACACCCTTCTAGAGACTCAGGTAGGGAGCACGCTTGTCATGATTTGTCTGCAGCACAAGTGGCCGTGCATCTTACAGAACCTCCCCAGCTTACACCCTTCTAGAGACTCAGGCAGGGAGCACACTTGCCATGATTTGTCTGCAGCACAAGTGGCCGTGCGTCTTACAGAACACCCCCCAGCTTACACCCTTCTAGAGACTCAGGCAGGGGGCACACTTGTCATGATTTGTCTGCAGCACAAGTGGCCGTGCATCTTACAGAACACCCCCCAGCTTACACCTTTCTAGAGACTCAGGCAGGGAGCACACTTGCCATGATTTGTCTGCAGCACAAGTGGCCGTGTGTCTTACAGAACTCCCCCCAGCTTACACCCTTCTAGAGACTCAGGCAGGGAGCACACTTGCCATGATTTGTCTGCAGCACAAGTGGCCGTGCGTCTTACAGAACACCCCAGCTTACACCTTTCTAGAGACTCAGGCAGCGAGCACACTTGTCATGATTTGTCTGCAGCACAAGTGGCCGTGCGTCTTACAGAACACCCCCCAGCTTACACCCTTCTAGAGACACAGGCAGGGAGCACACTTGTCATGATTTGTCTGCAGCACAAGTGGCCGTGCGTCTTACAGAACACCCCCCAGCTTACACCCTTCTAGAGACTCAGGCAGGGAGCACACTTGTCATGATTTGTCTGCAGCACAAGTGGCCGTGCGTCTTACAGAACACCCCCCAGCTTACACCTGTGATGATTTGCTCAGCTGCCTGTGCAGACAGGCAGCCTTTTGACCATTGTGTAGGTTTTCATGCTGCAGGACTCTGGAAAGGAGTCCTTCTGTCAGTTTTGCAGCTTGTGCTTGCTGAGGAATTTGCATACGTTGTCATGCAAATTGCCTGGCCACATTCATTGGAGGCGTGTACTATAAGTACTATGTGTGTCCCACAATGCTTTGCTGGCCATAATGGAGTCTTCCTGTGAAACACTCTGTAGAGTGTCAGCCATGCTCTTTGTTTGAAGATCAGCTTAGAGTAATTCCTGGAAACTGTGCTAGGCGGATTCCCTTGTGCAGTTAGGATTGTTTATCTGTTTGTTTATCCGATGCCATTGTCTTGTCCCAAAGGTGGTCGACAGGAAATGGTTCTGATTTCTGTTCTTGGAGTATAGCTGGTGCAGCGGTTGCTACCAGCTATCTCTTCTGTTCTGTCTGTCTGTGGGGTGCTAACCAGAGCAGTGGTTGCTACTGGTAGGCCCTTCTGTTCTGTCTCCTGGGATCGCGCTAGCCACTTTTCGCTAGCGCTGTGGATCCTTCTGTTCTGTCTCCTGGGATCGCGCTAGCCACTTTTCGCTAGCGCTGTGGATCCTTCTGTTCTGTCTCCTGGGATCGCGCTAGCCACTTTTCGCTGGCGCTGTGGATCCTTCTGTTCTGTCTACCGGGATCGCACTCGCCGTTCGCTAGTGCCGTGGATCCTTCTGTTCTGCCTCTCTGGATCACACTGGCATCCTGCGCTAGTGCTGTGGATCCTGTCTCTCGCTTGTTCCTGTTTTCGTGTGTCTGTCTTGTCTGCTACAAGCGCTTGCTGGAGGCTCGGTGAGGTAACCGTTAAGCAAGCGCTTGCGTCCTCTGTTTTACGTTTGTTTGTCGTTGGTTAGTTAGGCGTGCTTGTCCCTGTTGTGCTTATCACGTGGGGACCGCGCACGAACGCGTGCACTGTTGCGAATGAGTGCGGGGTACGCGTTCAGTTAGCGTTTGTTGTTTTCCGTATCTCCTCATTGTATGATTTGCTGTGCCTTTGCTACTCTCGTGCTCTGCCTTGCTGTAGCCTTGTGTCACTTCTGGCGATCGCACCTCTCGCGATCGCGTTCCTGTTTCGTATCTGCTGTTGTGTGTGCGCGGTCGCGGGGTGGCGACTAGATTGGCGCACACACATACAACCTGTCCCTTTGCTCGTTCTCATTCGCAATCGCTTCTCTTGCGATTGCGTTCTGCGCTTCGTACAATTCCTGTCTGGCATTTGTGGAGGTACAGAGGATTGGTTCCTCTGCACTCCCCAGCGCCATCTGCCGACAGGAATTTCCCTCTACAGGTGCGTAGCACCTTTTGCTGGGTGCCTGCAATTACACGCTTGTGGAGGATTTCCGCCGTGTCAGCGCACACGTTGTGCGCTGATCACGGAGAAAGTTCCACAATCGTTACAACACCCTTCTAGAGTCTCAGGCAGGGAGCACACTTGTCATGATTTGTCTGCAGCACAAGTGGCTGTGCATCTTACAGAACACCCCCCAGCTTACACCCTTCTAGAGACTCAGGCAGGGAGCACACTTGTCATGATTTGTCTGCAGCACAAGTGGCCATGCGTCTTACAGAACACCCCCCAGCTTACACCTTTCTAGTAGTGTTGGGCGAACAGTGTTCGCCACTGTTCGAATTCTGCAGAACATCACCCTGTTCGGGTGATGTTCGAGTTCGGCCGAACATCTGATGGTGTTCGGCCAAACTGTTCGGCCATATGGCCGAACTAAGAGCGCATGGCCGAACGTTCCCCGAACGTTCGGCTAGCGCTGTGATTGGCCGAACGGGTCACGTGTAGTGTTGGGCGAACATCTAGATGTTCGGGTTCGGGCCGAACATGGTCGCGATGTTCGGGTATTCGAGCCGAACTCCGAACATAATGGAAGTCAATGGGGACCCGAACTTTCATGCTTTGTAAAGCCTCCTTACATGCTACATACCCCAAATTTACAGGGTATGTGCACCTTGGGAGTGGGTACAAGAGGAAAAAAAAAATTAGCAAAAAGAGCTTATAGTTTTTGAGAAAATCGATTTTAAAGTTGTTTCAAAGGGAAAACTGTCTTTTAAATGCGGGAAATGTCTGTTTTCTTTGCACAGGTAACATGCTTTTTGTCGGCATGCAGTCATAAATGTAATACAGATAAGAGGTTCCAGGAAAAGGGACCGGTAACGCTAACCCAGCAGCAGCACACGTGATGGAACAGGAGGAGGGCGGCGCAGGAGGAGAAGGCCACGCTTTGAGACACAACAACCCAGGCCTTGCATGAGGACAAGAAGTGTGCGGATAGCAATTTGCATTTTGTCGCCATGCAGTCATAAATGTAATACAGATGAGAGGTTCAATAAACAATAAACAGTAATTGGTGTTGTCCAGAATGCGCACAATGCATGGGTCGCGTTCAATGCAGTCCTAGGCCGAAGAGGTCATAGCCTAGGGTCACAAAAACCTGTTTATTTGGGCAATTTCAATGGTGGCAAGTCTGACGTACATAAATCGCAGCAATGGCCGTTAGCAACGTCTGAATCTCACGAAATGTCTCATGCAGGTAGAAGACATATTGTTAGACTTGGGCTCCAAAGATGGGTTCCCTACATCTCTGCAAACCAGAGTTACAGGGCTCCAAATTTGGTAAAATCTCCCATAGGCTTTCATTGGGCCTCCTATTTACAGTTCCAAAATCTCACATCTTTTCAAAGGGCAATTGCTCAGCAGTGGCAAATTTTCTAGCATTGTAGGAACTGTTAGGGGGATTATAACTGGTGAGTTTCGGACCCCTAGGCCGAAGAGGTCATAGCCTAGGGTCACAAAAACCTGTTTATTTGGGCTATTTCAATGCTAGTGATGCTGACGTACATAAATCTCAGCCATGGCCGTTAGCAACGTCTGAATTTCACGAAATGTTTCATGCAGGTAGAAGACATATTGTTAGACTTGGATTCCAAAGATGGGGTCCCTACATCTCTGCAAACCAGAGTTACAGGGGTGCAAAATTGGTAAAATCCCCCATAGGCTTTCATTGCCTCCCTATTTCACTTTCCAAAATCTCACATCTTTTCAAAGGGCAATTGCTCAGCAGTGGCAAATTTTCTAGCATTGTAGGGACCGTTAGGGGGAACATGACTGGTGAGTTTCGGGCCCCTAGGCCAAAGAGGTCATAGCCTAGGGGCACAAAAACCTGTTTATTTGGGCAATTTCAATGGTAGTGATGCTGACGTACATAAATCTCAGCCATGGCCGTTAGCAACGTCTGAATTTCACGAAATGTCTCATGCAGGTAGAAGACATATTGTTAGACTTGGATTCCAAAGATGGGGTCCCTACATCTCTGCAAACCAGAGTTACAGGGGTGCAAAATTGGTAAAATCCCCCATAGGCTTTCATTGCCTCCCTATTTCACTTTCCAAAATCTCACATCTTTTCAAAGGGCAATTGCTCAGCAGTGGCAAATTTTCTAGCATTGTAGGGACCGTTAGGGGGAACATGACTGGTGAGTTTCGGGCCCCTAGGCCGAAGAGGTCATAGCCTAGGGTCACAAAAACCTGTTTATTTGGGCTATTTCAATGGTGGCGAGTCTGACGTACATAAATCGCAGCAATGGCCGTTAGCAACGTCTGAATCTCACGAAATGTCTCATGCAGGTAGAAGACATATTGTTAGACTTGGATTCCAAAGATGGGGTCTCTACATCTCTGCAAACCAGAGTTACAGGGCTCCAAATTTGGTAAAATCCCCCATAGGCTTTCATTGGGCCTCCTATTTACAGTTCCAAAATCTCACATCTTTTCAAAGGGCAATTGCTCAGCAGTGGCAAATTTTCTAGCATTGTAGGAACTGTTAGGGGGATTATAACTGGTGAGTTTCGGACCCCTAGGCCGAAGAGGTCATAGCCTAGGGTCACAAAAACCTGTTTATTTGGGCTATTTCAATGCTAGTGATGCTGACGTACATAAATCTCAGCCATGGCCGTTAGCAACGTCTGAATTTCACGAAATGTCTCATGCAGGTAGAAGACATATTGTTAGACTTAGATTCCAAAGATGGGGTCCCTACATCTCTGCAAACCAGAGTTACAGGGGTGCAAAATTGGTAAAATCCCCCATAGGCTTTCATTGCCTCCCTATTTCACTTTCCAAAATCTCACATCTTTTCAAAGGGCAATTGCTCAGCAGTGGCAAATTTTCTAGCATTGTAGGGACCCTTAGGGGGAACATGACTGGTGAGTTTCGGGCCCCTAGGCCGAAGAGGTCATAGCCTAGGGGCACAAAAACCTGTTTATTTGGGCTATTTCAATGCTAGTGATGCTGACGTACATAAATCTCAGCCATGGCCGTTAGCAACGTCTGAATTTCACGAAATGTCTCATGCAGGTAGAAGACATATTGTTAGACTTAGATTCCAAAAATGGGGTCCCTACATCTCTGCAAACCAGAGTTACAGGGGTGCAAAATTGGTAAAATCCCCCATAGGCTTTAATTGCCTCCCTATTTCACTTTCCAAAATCTCACATCTTTTCAAAGGGCAATGGCTCAGCAGTACCAAATTTTCTAGCATTGTAGGGACTCTTAGGGGGATCATGACTGGTGAGTTTTGCCACTGCTGAGCTATTGCCCTTTGAAATGGTGTGAGATTTTGGAACGGTAAATAGTAGGCCCAATGAAAGCCTATGGGGGATTTTACCAATTTTGCACCCTTGTAACTCTGGTTTGCAGAGATGTAGGGACCCCATCTTTGGAATCCAAGTCTAACAATATGTCTTCTACCTGCATGAGACATTTCGTGAGATTCAGACGTTGCTAACGGCCATGGCTGAGATTTATGTATGTCAGCATCACTAGCATTGAAATAGCCCAAATAAACAGGTTTTTGTGACCCTAGGCTATGACCTCTTTGGCCTAGGGGCCCGAAACTCACCAGTCATGTTCCCCCTAACGGTCCCTACAATGCTAGAAAATTTGCCACTGCTGAGCAATTGCCCTTTGAAAAGGTGTGAGATTTTGGAAAGTGAAATAGGGAGGCAATGAAAGCCTATGGGGGATTTTACCAATTTTGCACCCCTGTAACTCTGGTTTGCAGAGATGTAGGGACCCCATCTTTGGAATCCAAGTCTAACAATATGTCTTCTACCTGCATGAGACATTTCGTGAAATTCAGACGTTGCTAACGGCCATGGCTGAGATTTATGTACGTCAGCATCACTACCATTGAAATTGCCCAAATAAACAGGTTTTTGTGACCCTAGGCTATGACCTCTTCGGCCTAGGACTGCATTGAACGCGACCCACGCATTGTGCGCATTCTGGACAACACCAATTACTAGGTTTATACCCTTCTGGATCCACGGTACAAACACAATGTTCCAAAACTGCTTGAAGAAAGAGTCAGACAGGTCAAAATGGAAGAATACCAGCAGGCCCTTGTGGAGACTTTAGAGAGGAGATTGACATCCTCCCCCTCCTCTAGCCAGTTGTACGCCGACAGACTGACTTCCGCAAACCCAGGACGACCAGGAGGGCAGCAAACAACACAAGCCGCAGCTAGTGCCCAAAAGGGAATGGTATCGGCAGTGTCCTTGGAGTGGGAAAATTTTCTGACACCCATGCAGCAGCACACAGAACAGCAAGCGTGCAGATCCACCTCCAACACCGATCGCCTGGAGAAGATGGTCAAGGACTACATGTCAGATGGCATAGCTGTGTTGAACAATCCATCTGCACCCTTCAACTATTGGGTATCGAAGCTAGACACCTGGCACGAACTGGCAATGTACGCAATAGAGGTGCTGGCTTGCCCGGCAGCCAGCGTTATGTCGGAACGCTGTTTCAGTGCTGCCGGAGGCATCGTCACAGATCGGCGTATCCGCCTCTCCACAGAAAATGCAGACCGTCTGACTCAAATTAAAATGAATCAATCCTGGATTGGAAACGACTACGCAACACTCCCGGACCCCAACCAAGTAACATGAACAATGAACATCTGTGATGGGTTAGCGTTTCCGGTCCCTGTTTATTGAACCTCTCATCTGTATTACATTTATGACTGCATGGCGACAAAATGCAAATTGCTATCCGCATGCTTCTTGTCCTCATGCAAGGCCTGGGTTGTTGTGTCTCAAAGCGTGGCCTTCTCCTCCTGCGCCACCCTCCTCCTGTTCCATCACGTGTGCTGCTGCTGGGTTAGCGTTACCGGTCCCTTTTCCTGGAACCTCTTATCTGTATTACATTTATGTCTGCATGCCGACAAAAAGCATGTTACCTGTGCAAAGAAAACAGACATTTCCCGCATTTAAAAGACAGTTTTCCCTTTGAAACTTTAAAATCGATTTTCTCAAAAACTTTAAGCTCTTTTTGCTAATTTTTTTTTCCTCTTGTACCCACTCCCAAGGTGCACATACCTTGTAAATTTGGGGTATGTAGCATGTAAGGAGGCTTTACAAAGCACGAAAGTTCGGGTCCCCATTGACTTCCATTATGTTCGGAGTTCGGCTCGAACACCCGAACATCGCGGCCATGTTCGGCCTGTTCGGCCCGAACCCGAACATCTAGATGTTCGCCCAACACTACTTTCTAGAGACTCAGGCAGGGAGCACACTTGTCATGATTTGTCTGCAGCACAAGTGGCCGTGCATCTTACAGAACACCCCCCAGCTTACACCCTTCTAGAGACTCAGGCAGGGAGCACACTTGTCATGATTTGTCTGCAGCACAAGTGGCCGTGCATCTTACAGAACACCCCCCAGCTTACACCCTTCTAGAGACTCAGGCAGGGAGCACACTTGTCATGATTTGTCTGCAGCACAAGTGGCCGTGCATCTTACAGAACACCCCCCAGCTTACACCCTTCTAGAGACTCAGGCAGGGAGCACACTTGTCATGATTTGTCTGCAGCACAAGTGGCCGTGCGTCTTACAGACACCCCCAGCTTACACCCTTCTAGAGACTCAGGCAGGGAGCGCACTTGTCATGATTTATCTGCAGCAGAGCAGGGACAAGGTCCTCCAGCACCCAAGGCTGAGACACCAAAGTGCGCCCCTCCATCCCTCCCACCTCAGCTGTCACACACGGATTGCTATTAGACTAAGAGGGCCACAGGGCCCACAACCTCCCCAACACCTTAATATCTAGTTATCTGGCTTGCAGTCACTGCTATGTATCCCCTTTTCTTATTTCTTTCTGCTTCATACACAATTAGGAATGACAGCTGAATGAATTGTGCGCCCCCTCCTACACTGCGCCCTGAGGCTGGAGCCTCTCCAGCCTATGCCTCGGCCCGGCCCTGATCTGCAGCACAAGTGGCCGTGCATCTTACAGAACATCCCCCAGCTTACACCCTTCTAGAGACTCAGACAGGGAGCACACTTGTCATGATTTGTCTGTAGCACAAGTGGCCGTGCATCTTACAGACACCCCCCAGCTTACACCCTTCTAGAGACTCAGGCAGGGAGCACACTTGTCATGATTTGTCTGCAGCACAAGTGGCCGTGCATCTTACAGACCCCCCAGCTTACACCCTTCTAGAGACTCAGACAGGGAGCACACTTGTCACAATACACAAAACAATTTTCCATAATTGTTTGTGATGTTTTGAATGTAGCAAAATACATTATAATTCAGAAAGTGCATATCATGCGATGCGGGAAGGAGCGGTAAGCTATTTAAAACCAAGGAAAAACATGACATGTGCTACTCGAGTTGTCCCTGTCTACAATGACCAGAGCAGCAGTCCGTGTATTTGTGGCAAAATGCACATGATTAAAAAAAATGCTCTCTGCCTTAAAGTTATTGGGAAGTGCTTGATAAAGAAAGAAACCAGATACTTACCTAAGGAGAGGGAAGGCTCTGGGTCCTAATGAACCGTCTGCTCTCCAGGTGCCCTCGGTGCTGCGCCGTCCCCGGAGCAGTTTTTGGCTAAATTAGTCAAATACTGCTCCTTCTGCCAGTGGAGGAGATTTCGGAAAGTCTTCGGGAGCCTGAGTACTCCTGAAGAATGGGCCGCTCCATACTGCGCACGAGCGAACGCCCTCTATAGCGCATGCGCAGTGTGGAGCCGCCTATCTTCGGGAGGACTCGGCTCCCCTGAAGACTTCCGAAGTTCCCCCCAGCGAGGGATTTGAATGGGGGAGCCAGCGCTGCACCAAGAGCACCGACAGCGGAGAAAGAAGGCTCATTAGGACCCAGAGCCTTCCCTCTTCTTAGGTAAGTATCTGGTTTCTTTCTTTATTACGTGGATCCCAATGACTTTACACAAAACATACTGTATTATTTTTTCTTCAAATCTTTTAAATGCAACAAATTTTCTTAATTGATTGTTTTATTGAAAAATCAAACAAATCCATCATACCAATGTCTGTACTAATCCCCCCACTGTAACCTATCCTACATTCTGGCAATGCCCAACAGGCATACATATGCTAATGCCAGTAATAAAAATGGGAGGCGATGAGGATGTAGTTGGGGTTGTGCAGTTATAGAGAATAATAATAATAATACAAAATACAATAGCATAGCACTGGATGGCTGAGTTCAGGTGATTCCACAAACAGATGCTGCAGTTAGCCTAATTAACACAAGATGGCGACATCACACCTCCCAGGTGGAACGCACAGACAGGAAGTAATAGTGGAGCCAAAGACAGGAAATGATGTAAACAGGTCAGGCATAAAATTATTAGGACACGGAGAGGAGACCTGGCTAGAAGAGGTAATTGTGTGATAGTTGTTATATATTGGGCAGAGCAGAGGTCGGGGTGGACATACTTGTTATATATTGGGCAGTGCAGAGGTCGGGGTTGTCATACTTGTTATATATTGGGCAGAACAGAGGTTGAGTGGACATACTTGTTATATATTGGGCAGAGCAGAGGTCGGGGTGGACATACTTGTTATATATTGGGAGAGCAGAGGTCGGGGTGGACATACTTGTTGTATATTGGGCAGAGCAGAGGTTGGGGTGGGCATACTTGTTATATATTGAACAGAGCAGAGGTTGGGGCGGGAATACTTGTTATATATTGGGCAGAGCAGAGGTCGGGGTGGTCATACTTGTTATATATTGGGCAGAGCAGAGGTCGGGGTGGACATACTTGTTATATATTGGGAGAGCAGAGGTTGGGTGGACATACTTGTTATATATTGGACAGAGCAGAGGTCAGGGTGGACATACTTGTTATATATTGGGCAGAGCAGAGGTCGGGGTGGACATACTTGTTATATATTGGGAGAGCAGAGGTCGGGGTGGACATACTTGTTATATATTGGGAGAGCAGAGGTCGGGTGGACATACTTGTTATATTTTGGGAAGAGCAGAGGTCGAGGTGGTCATACTTGTTATATATATTGGGCAGAGCAGAGGTCAGGGTGGACATACTTGTTAAATTTTGGGCAGAGCAGAGGTCAGGGTGGACATACTTGTTATATATTGGGCAGAGCAGAGGTCGGGGTGGACATACTTGTTATATATTGTTAGAGCAGAGGTCGGGTGGACATACTTGTTATATATTGGGCAGAGCAGAGGTCGGGGTGGACACACTTGTTATATATTGGGCAGAGCAGAGGTCGGGGTGGACATACTTTATATATATATTGGGCAGAGCAGAGGTCGGGGGTGGACATACACAGAGGAGGTCAGTGTGGAGCTGTGACTGGCTGATCTTGTATGCCATGGAATACTGAGCCCATAAGATCATCGTGGAGCAGCTATCATCTTATGTGGCTGGATAGTGTACTGGTAATTGGGCACTGCCTTTGACATGGGAGACCAGAGTTTGAGTCTATTCTGGGGTCAGTATCTATTCAGTATGGAGTCCTTAGGCAAGACTCCCTAACACTGCAGGTTGGCCTCCTGGGCAGGGTGGCTGCAGCCCTTGAGCGCTTTGAACCCAACAGGAAAAAAGGCACTAAACAAATGTCAGGATTAATATTCTGTTCAGCTGATGCTTCTCACATATGCTTACTCTCCGTTTTACCTTATTTCTATCTATTTCTCATATGTATTATGCTATAAATCATGCATCTAAATACACCTGTTATCATCTGTGTTTATTACTGCAGTCACAGGAGGTTTATGTTTATCTCAGCTGTTATGGAAGGCCGACCTGTATCTCTTCCATGTGAAGGAGGACATTTCCCCTGATAGCTTTCCCAGCAGCTGTTCATAGCAACAGTCACTAATGCCGGCAGCCAATAATATGTTGTACAATCAGGTTGTTGCAGATCGAGGGAGGTTCTGAAGGGGCAGGATCTGTCCATTGTGTCCATTTCCTTAAGACAGTGCCACCGGATAACCATACTGAATGTGCCGAATACCGCAGCATATGGGATATTATCACCCTCTAGCATTATGCTCTTTCTGTGCTCTGTTTACTACTGCTAATATCTTACTGCTGTACTATGTTATCATTTTCAGAACTAAGATCTGAGCTCAAAGAACAAGAGACGTATGTGAGGAGTGAACAGCAGTCTGCAGAAGAGAAAGACAGGAGTGACTACCAGTCTATGGAGGAGGGTGACATGATGAGGGCAATTAAAGAGGAAGAAGAAGAAACATATGTGAGAAGTGATCAGAAATCTATGGAGAAGGCTTATGTGATGAGGACAAAGAAAGAGGAGGAAGAAGAGATGTATGTGAGGAGTGATCAGCAGCCTATGGAGGAGGGAGACATGATGAGGGCAATTAAAGAGGAAGAAGAAGAGACCTATATGAGGAGTGATCAGCAGTCTAAGGAGGAGGGAGACATGATGAGGCCAATTAAAGAGGAAGAAGAAGAGACATATGTGAGGAGTGATCAGCAGTCTATGGGGGAGGGAGACATGATGAGGCCAATTAAAGAGGAAGAAGAAGCGACATATGTGAGGATTGATCAGCAGTCTGCAGAGGAGGGTGACATGATGGGGACAACTATGGAGAAGGATCCTCTTACAGAGAGCAGAACAGGTGAGTGATCAGCATTAATATGTCTTTGGCTGCAGCTGATAGAGAATATATTCACATGCACTGTTACACTGCACACCTCTCACCTTGCTGCTGTACTGTATGGGGAAGGCCTCTCCTTACACACAGAGATAATGGCTGCAGCTGATAGAGAATATAGTCACATGCACTGTTACACTGCACACCTCTCACCTTGCTGCTGTACTGTATGTGGAAGGCCTCTCCTTACACACAAAGAAAATTGCTACATACAAATATTGTAAGCACAGAAGCGCCTGGGGTTGTTCAAATCCCTAATGTCTAATGATACAAATAATACAGTGTTCTTCTTGTTCAGTTCTTTTCTTTTTTTTTTAGTAAGCAAACCCTTTTCTTTTTACTATTTTATTGTTCAGATGATCGTTAAAATCCTTTTTTTATGATATTGATGGTCATCTGAACAATCATGAATCAGATTCAATTTTATTTGGCTAAATAAGTTCACCTGTACAAAGAATTTGACTTTACGGTACTTAACAGGCACAGATGAAATACAAGGAGAGACGGTATAGATATTACAAGTCAAGGACAGTATATAAGTGATAGTGGTAGTAAACATGGTGAGAAGTGTTCATTTTCAGTTCTATGCTGTAATGCTTTCCAGTCCTAGCAGCTCTAGCGTGGTTCTGCATTAAGCATGGCTTCTGCCTGAGGGAAGGAGCTGTTCTGTGCCTGGAAGTTTTTGTTGTGACTGACCGGTATCTCACTCCTGAAGGCATAAGCTGGAGGATGGAGTGAGCAGGGTGAGGGGGATCAGAGGCAATCTTGGTTGCTCTCTTTCTCCACCTGCTAGCATAAAGATCTTGCAGGAAAGGTAAGCTGCAGCCAATTATTCTTTCTTCTGATTGGATGATGCGCTGCAGTCTCACCTTTTTCTCATACGGAGCATGAGCCGAACAGTCATGGTTGATGTTGTGATGGATTTGATGATTGTAGTAAAGACCTGCAGCATTCATTTTTGTAGTAGGCAAAACATATTCAGCTGCCGTAGGAGGTACATCCTCTCTTGAACTTTCTTGATAGTGACTTTATTGTTATCCCATTTAAAGTTGTTAGAGATTAAGGACCCATGAAATTTGAATGCCTCTACTTGGGTCTCTGTAGATGCATGTATGATTATGAGGAGATATTGTCATCCCCATGGGCTGAAGAACATTAAGTTCCAAGTTGTTGCTGCTGCACCAGGAAGCTAGTCTAACCTTCTGTCTCCTGATGGTGAAGAAATTGGTCATCCATTTGCTGATGGATTCAGGTGTGCTTAGCTGGGAGAGCTTGCTGTGTCACAGTGATGGTATTATGGTGTTGAATGCAGAGCTGAAAAGCTGAAATCCACAAATAGAATTCTGTCATAGGTTCCTGGGGAGTCCAGATGCTCTAGTAAATAATGAAGACACATTCTTACAGCATCATCTGCAGACTTATTTCACCTATAAGCAAATTGCAGAGAGTCCAGCAGGGGGATCTGTGAGGGATTTCAGATAAGCCATTATCCCTTTTTCAAATGCTTTTATGACCAATGATGCAACAGCAACTGGCCTATAGTCATTTATACATATAAATGCTGATTTTTTTTTAAAGAACTGGGACAATGATTGGGCATTTAAAACAGGCAAGCAGGGGCATAACTAGGCCCCACCGGGCCCCCCTGCAGAATTTCTGAGCGCCCCCCCCCCCCCCCGGGCCGTTTTGTGGGGGTTGGAGGGGACGCAGCATGAGGGGAAAGCCGTGCAGCAATTCGGCGGGGAGGGGGGGAAGGTCCCCCCCTCCCTCACCTCGGGGCTCTCCCCTCTGCACTCCCCTCTGCCTTAAATCTAAGTCCGGGCAGTGTCTGGGCAGCGGCGGGCAATCTTCGGGTGATCCGGATAGTAGTTATCCGGATGACACCCAGTACTGCTGTGCTGTGCGGGCTGGGTGGAGGATCAAGCTTACCCTTCTGACGTCTTCTCCGGCCGTCCCTCGGCGCCTCCCACGATGCGTTCCACTCGGCGCTCACGTGACTTCAAACACTTCCTCCTTCCCCAGAAGGCTAAGCGTAGATGAAATATCCAGGGGTAGATCAGGTATAGCTACAGTGCTGACCGTAATTATTCATACCCCTTGCAAATTTTGACTTAAAGTTACTTTTATTTTACCAGCAAGTAATTTTGTGATGGGAAATGACATAGGTGTCTCCCAAAAGAGGCATTATGGTGGGAAAAAAACATTTCTCAGCTTTTATTTACATTTGAGCAAAAAGTGTCCAGTCCAAAATCATTCATATCCTTCATAAACTGTCACAATCTGTGGGAAAATCCAAAGTTCTATACCATTCCAAATAGTCCAAGCCTTTCTACAGCATCCTAATTACCCTGATTAATTGGGAACAGCTGTTTTAATCAACTGAACAGGTGAAAAACGTCAGGTCTCTGCAGTTAGTTTGTGGATGGTCATGGCTAAGACAAAGGAGCTCAGTGAGGACCCGCGGCTCCGCATTGTGGCTGCTCACAAGTCAGGAAAGGGCTACAAGGCCATTTCTAAAGGTTTTCAAGTTCCAGTGGCTACAGTGCAAAGTAGTATTAAAAAATACAAGATGTTCCGCACTGTGACAAATCTCAGAGGACCTGGTCGGAAGCCAAAAGCGACACTTGTACTTGCCAGGAGGATAGTGAGAGAGGTGAAAAAGAATCTAAGGATCACCACCAAGGCCATCCTGGTGAATCTGGGCTCTGCTGGTGGCAATGTCTCAAGGCAGACAATCCAATGGACACTGCTCACTGCTGGGTTCCACGGATGCAGACCAAGGAGGACGCCACTTCTTCAGATAAGGCACACAAAGCTCACGTTGCCTTTGCAGATGCTCCTCTGGACAAAGAAGAGGATTCTGGTCTTTTGTGTTATGGTCAGATGAAATAAAAATGTAATTGTTTGGTCACAATGATGTTTCCTTCATTTGGCATGTAAAAGGAGAAGCCTTCAACCCAAAGAACACCATCCCCACTGTGAAACATGGTGGTGGGAACCTAATGCTTTGGAAGTATTTCACATCCTCCACTTGGAGCCCCGATTAGAAGAAAGTGCAGGAGGGATTTGGTGCAGACTGGAGCCTGTGTGGGTGAAGGCAGGACCGGCAGAAGCAGCTCTTTCCCCTTCACTTTCCTTTATGTCCTCCTCCCCCCATAGTGTGTCCCTATCAGTATGGGCTCTCCTGACCTCCTGCTCATAGTGGGATTATTCCTCAGACTCCCTCAGGAGAGCAGCTCTGCCTTAGTTTCCGGTGCACTGTGAGATGCATCTAATTCTGGAGAACATCTCCTCTGTGTCACTACAGACTTACGGTCCTGTAAGTGGCTCATCCATGCCTCGCTGCTGCTGAGGATGTGACTTGCTGGAACTTTACTGTGATCTTTTCTTCTCTTCCAGGTGCATGGGGGGATGGGCGACACTAATCACATACAGCTCACTGACTGTTCATCCTGCCAGTTGTCATTGTGCTGCTGTTGAACTTTTCTTAATCCTTTTGTAATGCCTGGTACACACGATGCAACTTTCCATCAGATTGACGGTCAAATCAATTTGCAGATTCCCCGTTCCTGGCTCCCCCTCTCAGTGGTAAGCTACAGCACTGGTTTTTCACTTGTTTATCACTGTATTATTCATTTGTTTTTTTTGTCCACAGGTTTTTATGGTACTCTATTCATATTGCTGCATACCCTTTCTTCATATACAGCACTTTTTTGTAGCACGAGTGAGCGCTGTGTATGTATACAGTATATACACACAGGCAGCTCTCAGATATTTGAGGGACTTTATGCTGTTCTTTACAGATATACATGTGCCAAACACGCACATATATATTTTGCACTTATTAGAGAATTTATGTGTGCATCAAACCAAGTAACACCTGACAAATCTGGCTTTGCAAATTTGGCCTAATTGGCTACTCACGAGACATAGCTCATGCAAATATGCATTTGCTTTCGCATGCCAAAGTTTGCAGGGTTAAAACCAATACCGCAAAGCGGTTGCCCTGCGGGAATTAGTTCATGCTACATTAGCACTATCCAGGAGCGCCACGGGGAGGCTTCCCAATGCCCCCATACAACCGGGGGGACTGCGGGGTCCCAGGCTCTCTCACTGCCTGGAAACCACAGCGGCATCCCAGAAGGGGAGGCTGGGAGGTGCAGGCGACCCCCCCCCCCCCCCCAAGCGTGGCCAGCGCCGTGAAGAGCCGCCCGCACCTGCCTCCCAAAATTTATAAACCGGCACTCACCTTAACGTCCATTGCGTTCTGCTACATAAGCGCGACTTGGGAGCGAACACAAGAGAAAGGAGTGAAGCATGGGCCACTCCAAGCTTTGGAGCTCAGAGCTGGCTTTCACACAACACTCTAAAGGGGGGGGGTTCAGTCGCAGACAGACTGCTCCAGGGCTCTCACCTCTTAGAACATATATATTTTGCCACAGAATAATACTATATATTTAATATATTTTTTTTCATTCCTTTTTCTGGACTTTTTACACGTTTTTGATTTTTGGGTATCTAGCAATGTTATTTGCGGTCTAGTTGACTCCACCTCTGGGCACTTAAGTTTTTTGTGCACACCTCTCAGCTTACCATTGATAGTAACTAACTATATCCACATTTAAGCTATTATTAATTGTAGGGACAGCTACCCAGGAATTCTGATTATAATCACCACTAGGGGAACATTTTATTGCTTTTAATTGTCTGTCCATGTGTGTTTTTTTTGTTTTTGTTTTTTTTTTTTTTGATGATAAATAAATATTGGAACTTTTTGCAACTTTATTTACCTTTTGCTCATAGAAGGTACTTTTCTCTGGTAATTACAACCTGATTTCCAATCGTTTTTCCAATTTGATTTTTCGATCCCTTCTATAAAAAAATGATTGGAAATCAGATTGGACCTGTTGGATATAGTAGATGATATCCTGGTGTACTGGTCCGGAACATGTGATGCCCTGAAGCAGTTTGTCCAATATCTAAATGATGGGAAGGAAAATATGCAGTTTACATATGAATGGAGTGAAGAGAAAGTTGCGTATTTAGATGTGGAATTAATGATTAGTGAGAATAAGTTCATTTCAAAGGGATACAGGAAACCTGTGAGTGGGAATCTTTTCCTCCATAGAAAAAGCTATCACCCGGAACACACTTTCAAGTCCCTACCGTATGGACAATTTCTTAGGTTGAGACGAAATAATACTGGACTTGAAGATTTCCACGGGCAAGCGGAGGAATTAAAGCAAAAGCTAGAAGGGAGAGGGTATGAGGTGGACAATCTAGATATAGCCCTTGAAAAAGCACAAAAAGTGGATAGAGATAAAATTATAAAAGGAAAAGGGGAAAAAAAGAAAAAACTAATGTGCAACCAAGCAACAGATTAACCTTTGTTTTTGACTTCACACCAATGCATAAGGAAATAAAACAGAGCATCATTGTAATGATCCGCCCAGCTGCCTGCGCAGGCAGGCAGCTTTTTGACCATTTTCCAGGTCTGTATGCTGCAGGTTCCTGGAAAGGAGACCTGTTTTCACTCTGCAAGTTCAGACTTGCTGTTCGGGTGAGGGATTTGCATTCACTTATCTGGTTATTGGTGGCTCTGCCTCTTTTGAAGGCTTGCAGTATAAAAGCGATTTTCTCCCAGAATTCCCTGCTGGTCATTAAGGTTTGATTCTGCTGGACTTACCTTGAGTTACAGCCCCTCTGCTATTGTTTGCTAATATTATCTTAGTGTAGTTAATTCCAGTGAAGTGCACCTAGCATTCCCATTAGCGCAGTCAGGTTGTATTATCTGTATTGCCTGTTCTGTCTTGTCTTGTATTTGCGATTTCACTGTCGCCAGCGGTTGGCGATGGTGAATCGTTTTGTCCGGAACCTGGATCGCATTTGCCCTAGCGTTAGTGGCAGTGGATCCTTCTAGTCTGTGTTTTGGAGTCTTACCAGAGCTGCGGTTGCTACTGGTTACTCCTTCAGTCTGTCTTGCCGTGTGGATCGCACTTGCTCTGGCGGATTGAGCAGTGGATTCTTCCTCTCCTGTTCTTGTACTTGGATCACACTTGCTCTGGCGGAAAGAGCAGTGGATCTTTCCTCTCTTGTTCTTGTACTTGGATCACACTTGCTCTGGCGGAAAGAGCAGTGGATCTTTCCTCTCCTGTTCTTGCACTTGGACCGCACTGGCTCTGGCAGAAAGAGCAGTGGATCCTACTAGTCCTGTTCTTACCTGGATCACACTCGCTCTTTCGGAAAGAGCAGTGGATCCCTCCTGTCATGTTCTTATACTTGGTTCGCACTGGTTCTGGTGGAAAGAGCAGTGGATCCTGCTAGTTCTGTTTCTGTACTTTGTTCACACTCGCTCTGGCAGAAAGAGCGGTGGATCCTATCGCTCCTGTTCTTGTTAACTGTGTGTCTGTCAGTCTGGAGCAACGCTTGCTGTTGCCTGAGGTAAGGTAACCGATTAGCAAGCGTTCCTGTTATCTGTTTGTATGTTTGTGTTCATTGTTAGGGCGGAGTGCTTGTCTCTGTTGCGCTTATCGTGCGAAGATCACGCCTTAAACGTGCTTGTCGCTGTTGCGCATAACGCGCGGCGATCACGTTTAGCTAGTGCGTTCGTTATTTTCCTTGACGTTCTCATTGTATGATTTGCTGTGCCTTTCTCACTACACCTGTGTTCAACCTTTACTGAGTCAGCCACTCTCGCGATTGCATTCTCACTTTGGTCTTCGCTGTTGTATGTCAACCGTCGCCGGGTGGCGACTAGATTGGTGGACATACATACATTCTGTCTCTGTGCTCTCTCTCGAGAGAGAGACTATCCTGCTCAGCCTTTTGTCGCTGCTGGCAATCGCCATTCTCACGATTGCCTTCTCACTTTGGTTTTCGCAACTAGATTGGGGGACATACATACATTCTGTCTTTGTGCTCTCTCTCTCTCTCTCTCTCTCTCTCTCTCTCGAGAGAGAGAGAGAGAGAGAGACTATCTTGCTCTGTATAGCGCCATTACGTACAATTCTTATCTGACATCTGTGGCTGTGCAGAGGATTTGTTCCTCTGCACTCAACAGCTCCATCTGCCGGTTGGAATTCCTCTCTACGGGTGCATTCGCACCTTAGCTGGGTTCTCTTATCCAAATGTTTGTGGAGGGTTTCCGTAGTGTCAGCGCGCAGGTTGTGCGCTGACCACGGAGATAATTCCACAATCGTTACAATCATGAAGAATTGGAGAATAATCCAGAGGGACCCAATCCTAAGGGAAATATACAAACAACCTCCATTAATTACATTTAAGAGGGCACCCACGATAGGGAATAAACTCACAACCAGTGAATTTAAGATTCCAAGGAAGTTAACCTGGCTGAATCAGGGACAATCAAGGGGAAACTATAAGTGCAGACACTGCTCCTTTTGTCCCCAAATGGAATCAGGAAATATATTGAGAGTGGGACCCATATATACAGGCATGACGACTAGGCAGATGAGGTAACGAATACGAGAACATATAAAATCAGTAGGGTAAAGGATGTAGTAGATTGATTGAGCACTTTAGGAATGAGCATGGAGGGGATACAACTTGTCTACGTTTTGCAGGTCTAGAGCAGGTACCTACCCCCAAAAGAGGAGGGGACAGAGAACGGTCACTCTTAAGAAGAGAAAGTAGGTGGATTATAAGTAGCGATGCACTTGGACCTTTGGGTTTGAACGACCATTTGGACATGGCGTGTTTCTTGGATCCTTAGTGAGAGTAGGGTATATTTCATGTGTAATGAAGTTAGTTTGCATCTTTGTCCAGAATCCTTTAATGTGTTTTTAATGTATCTATTGTATTGTATTTGTAGGGGTCAATATGGAGAGGAATTGTATGGTGCTAAATGGAGCAGTGATGGCTCAAGAAAATTTATAGAAAATGTTCCCACAATCCCACTCCCACTCTAAACAAATGAAGGAGGATGCCCCTTTAAATACTATGGTTACTTTGTTTTTTAGGTTTAGAATCTTTGAAGAATTTATATATTTTAGATGTTTCAATAAAAATGTGTTTTAATGCAACAAGGAGGAATGTCCATTATAACATCTGATGTGCAGAGCCTTTTCTTACATTAAGCACCATCTTGTGGTGAATCTGCATATGTCCAATGGCCTGGACTATGCGAGAACCACTGTGGAGCGCACATCACTTCCTGTCAGATGGTCGCGTGGCACGTGAGCAGTAGTATGTGTGCGCGCTACATTAGATGGCGGAAGTGACGTGCTGCGACGTCAATAGCCCGATAGTTAAATTTTCCCTGGGATGGGAAATTGCTTGCGTACGGAGCCTCAGAGGAAGCTTATAGTAAGGGTGTAACGATCGGTGTAACACAGAGAGGGTCTGATTACCGGTGATCTGCAGTATCACCGAGAATACAGATATACCAGGTTATTGATGATCTGCAGTATCACCGATAATCAGATATATCTCTAACCTCTGGACACCTGAGTAATAAGAGTGTTTTGGTGCAACTGTAATACTTTGAGGACTGCACCTGAGGAGCAGGTGCACTGCAGTAAGGAGTACTGCACAAGCACTTTCCTTCCGTGAGCCTGAACTCTCCCGGGGGAGGAGTCAGGCTCAGAGTGGGAAGGACAGAACGAGATTGACACCAAGGACGGGGTGTCACTAACAGATTAATTGAACTATCTCCAAATGAGGGAGATAGCTCTCGAGGTCGGGCAGGCCAGGTCGTCAACACACAGACAGATCAGGTACAGAGACAGGAGACAGATGCGGAATCCTAAGACAGGCAGAGTTTGGCAACAGGGTATCAGAATAGCGAGGTACACAATCAGAGATCAGGAGAGTAGTCAGGAAAGCATAAGGTCATAACAAATAATCAACAATGCCTAGTCTTGGGTGTGAGTTCCGTGATCATCAACACCCTGGAACTAGCCTAGTGAATAACACAGATGATGACAGATTCCTAATCTGGGTGTGAGTTCCGTGATCATCAACACCCCGGAACTAGCCTAGTAAATAACACAGATAATGCACAGAAACTGACAAAGGGTCTGAGTGCTACCACGTAGTGATCGCAACGCCAGACACCAGATGAATGACCAGCACCCAGTATATATACTAGGGCGCTCTCCAGCGCCTCCCCTAAGTGCTGGACCAATGAGAAGTGGTGGAATTGTCAGCTGACCGGCTGACTGTCATATAAACCCTGCCTCTCAGCGCGCGCGCGTCATTCTGAACCTGTGTGGACTATCAGTCCCAGCCACACCAGTCACGTTTTGCAATGTCTTTGCTAGCCTGTGCGCGGGGTTGTTCGCACCGCTATCTGTACATGCGGCGGCCTCCCCGCGTTTGGTCAGACTGTCAGCAACAGCCTCATGCGCGCAAACCGCCGCATCGGACGCGGTGGTTTCTCCGCGTTCAGCTATGCCAGCCGCGGAAACAGCCGCCTCACACTGAGTCCATGCAGCGGCTTTTCCGCGTTTCTTCACAAAGCGAAATGGTCATCAGGTGGACCGCTGCTCCCACATTGCCCCACGGCTGTCACGTCAATAGGGTATGTCAACCAATTCTGCAATGTTATTTGCTGTAATGGATGTATAGTCACGAGGACTGTTATTAAATATATGGAGTCTACAAACCTTACAGTAGTGCCGGGTATTCACTCTACTTTGCATATTGAATCATGTATACCACACATAAAGATAGAAGCTGGTTACCGGTTTATTTTGTACACACATTCTTCAGTGGGTTTGTGTAGTAAAGCCTGGTTCACACTGTGCATTTTTCACTTCTGATCCTATTCCAGCGAGTGATCAGATCGATAATCAGATCTGAGATCGATTGGATTTAGAAAGCTAGCCTACGCATGTATGCCATTTTTACAATTCCTGATCCCATTTCAGCAATTGGATATCAAAAGGGCATTTACTCGGAATGCTAGCCAGTATTTTGATTGATATTTTCCAGAGGGGGAACAAAGCTTGATTTGAAAGAAATAGTGATTTGAATCAAAATTGCGTTTTTGGACAGAAATCACTCGATTCAATGTTTTCCTAAAATCGTTCCGGCCTACTGTGGAGACATGCAAAAAGCTGATCTGCAATTATAGGAAGCGTTTGATTGCTGTAATAGCCAATAAATGCTTTTCTGTTGATTATTAACCACTTCAGGATTACAGGTTTTTTCACCTTCAGGACCAGAGCAATTTCATTTGCCAATAACTTCATTGCTACTTATCACACTGACATGATCTATATATTATTTTTTGCAGGACAAACTAGGCTTTCTCTGGGCAGTGCTTTTTGCTATCCATTATTTTATTTATATGTATTTTGCAAGGAAGAAGTAGAAAAAAATGAAAAAAAAAATCACCATTCAGTTTTCAGCCATTGTAGTTTAAAAATAAAATGTGCTATTGATGATGTAACAGACACATTTTATTTGCTAATTTGTCCCGGTTATTACAACAATTAAATTGTGTCCCTAGTACAAAGTACGGCGATAATATTTTAATTGGAAATAAAGGTGTCTATTTTTCCGTTTAGTGTTTTTTATATTATAATTATTCCAAGACTTTAATTACAAAATCCACAGTAATGACATACATATTAACAAATTCCCTAAGGTAACCATTTATATATATTTTTTTAATGGTGTATTTTTTTTTTTTTTTACAAGTGTTTTTGGTAACTATGCATTTTGGTAACTATGGGGTGCGGAAGAAGAGGTTAAAAATATTTTTTAAAAAACTATTTCATTACCCTATGGGTTAGTGTATTAGACAGTTTTTGGATGTATTTTTACTTTTTGGCCACAAGACGGCGCTATGGAGTTCTTTGTTCCGTAAATCTAACTCGGAACAAAATATTTTGTTACTTCACACTGTGAGTCATCGCAGACTCAGTGATCGGGGATGGAAGCATTCCCCGATCACGGAGGGACAGGACAGTGGCGATTGCGGACGGGAGAAGTGCGGCGATCGTGGCGGCGACGGTAAACAAACATACTGCAGACACTTATCTACTGCAGGGGCGTAGATAAGCATCTGTAGAATCTGGAAGTGGTTAAGAAGGGTATGAATAATTTTGGACTGGACACTTTTGCTCAAATGTAAATAAAAGCCGTGAAATAGTTTTTTCCCACAATAATGGCTCTTGTACATCAGTATATTATCTTTTGTGAGACACCTATGTCATTTCCCATCACAAAAATTACTTGCTGGTTCAATAAAAGTAACTTTTTAAGCCACAAATTGCCAGGGATATAAATAATTATGGGCAGCACTGTAAGTCCCGAATGCTCGGTATTTGTTTGCTGGGGAAGGTTATCCGGGTTGGGTTGCACAAGGCAATATTAAACAAAAACAGAGGGAGTAACTTGCCAAGGCTGCCATCTCCAGGCTCCTCCTCCTCATAGCCCAGTGGGTGGGTACAGTGCCTTGCAAAAGTATTCACACACCCCCCCCCCCCCCCTCCCCTGGCTTTGTACCTATTTTGTTACATTCCGACCTGTCATTTTATTGTTTCCTGATATTACGTTATGTGATGGATCTGCACAAAATAGCCTAAGTTGATTAAGTGAAATGAGAAATGATGCACCAACTTGGAATTATCAGCAGCTCACTGACCATCACTAATGAAAATTGTTCCTCCCCTCAGAATTCTCTAACAGGAAGTGATGATGTTTCTCTATTTGCAGGGCGGAGTCCCGGCATCAGGAACCTCTCAGAGACTCGTCTCTCTGTATCCACAGACTGTACAACGGATGATGATGTCACTGGACAAGAGTCTCCTGCAGATATCCTGGTTACCCCAAATATTCCCCCAGACTCACCTCACCTGTCTAACCCTGAGGAGCCTCATACCCAGCACACCTCTCCCCCTGCTGGAGGGTCTCATTCCTGTTCCACATGTGGGAAATGTTATGCATGGAAATCACATCTTGTCAGGCATGAGAGATCTCACACTGGTGAGAAGCCCTATTCATGTTCTGAGTGTGGGAAATGTTTTGGAGAAAAAAGAACCCTTATTCTGCATAAGAGATCTCACACTGGTGAAATTCCCTATTCATGTGCTGAGTGTGGGAAATGTTTTAGAGCTAAAGAATCCCTTATCAGACATGAGATATTTCACACTGGTGAGAAGCGATATTCATGTGCTGAGTGTGGGAAATGTTTTGCATGTAAATCATACCTTTTCAAACATGAGAGATCTCATGTTGTTGAGAAGCCCTATTCATGTGCTGAGTGTGGGAAGTGTTTTGGAGAAAAAGGAACCCTTGTTGTACATGAGAGATCTCATACTGGTGAACGGCCCTTTTCATGTGTTGAGTGTGGGAAATGTTTTGCGTGTAAATCATACCTTATCAGACATGAGAGATCTCATGCTGTTGAGAAGCCCTATTCATGTTCTGAGTGTGGGAAATGTTTTGGAGAAAAAAGAACCCTTATTCTGCATAAGAGATCTCACACCGGTGATAAGCCCTATTCATGTGCTGAGTGTGGGAAATGTTTTGGAGAAAAAAGAACCCTTATTCTGCATAAGAGATCTCACACTGGTGAGAAGCCCTATTCATGTGCTGAGTGTGGGAAATGTTTTGTGCATATATCTCATCTTGTCACACACAAGAGATCTCACACTGGTGAGAAGCCTTATTCATGTGCTGAGTGTGGGAAAGGTTTTGCGCACAAATCAAATCTTGTCAGTCAAGAGAGAAATCACACTGGTGAGAAGCCCTATTCATGTGCTGAGTGTGGGAAATGTTTTGGAGCTAAAGAAACCCTTGTCACACATGAGAGATCACACACGGGTGAGAAGCCATATTCATGTGCCAAATGTGAGAAATGTTTTGCACAGAAATCAACCCTTGTCACACATGAGAGAACTCACACTGATGAGAAGCCCTATTCATGTGCTGAGTGTGGGAAATGTTTTGGTGATAAAAGAAACCTTGGCAAACATGAGAGAAGGCACACTGGAGAGAAGCCCTATTCATGTGCTGAGTGTGGGAAATGTTTTGGTGATAAAAGAAACCTTGACAGACATGAGAGAAGGCACACTGGAGAGAAGCCCTATTCATGTGCTGAGTGTGGGAAATATTTTGCTGATAAACAAAGCCTTGTCACACATGAAAGATCTCACAGTGGAGAGAAGCCATATTCATGTGCTGAGTGTGGGAAACGTTTTGGTGATAGAGGAAACCTTGTCAGACATGAGAGAACTCACACTGGTAATAAGTAAGGAGCAGGGAAACATAGCTTCACCTTCAGTGAACCTGAACTGGCCACAGCATACTGCTCTCCATCTCCCCAGCATAGCCGGAAGCAGGGAGGATGGAGAGAGGAGTGCAGCTGCCAATAACAGGCTTGTTCAGCTCTGCTTATCCCTCTGTCATCGCTGGTGAGAAGCTCTATTACTGCAGTCTGGGTTGGGTCACTTTTCTTGTAGTGATATTTACAGTTGAATTGTAGCATAGCTCCACCCACATTCTGTGCCCTGGCCTGACCTGGACCCCTCCTTTGGTGATTTTTACATTTGGCCAAGTAAGGAGGATTGTGACAGTGTCTGCTGTTTCAGTCAGTAAGATGACAGAAATGGGCTATGATGAGCATGTCCTGTGGAAGGTCAGTGGGGAGGTCAGACCTATTGATAGATGGAGCTTATTGCTTCCCAAGGTAAAAACAGGTCTGCACTTATACCCTTTATGTGTGGCTACAGTCATCTGTTTGAGCGTATTCACTCTGTGGTTGGTAAATTCTGGCTGATCCTGAGCCAAGATCCTACCTATGGGAAACACTTCAGTGATCTGCTGGTTTCTGAGTACAGCCAAGGTCGGACAATTAAGAGTTGGGTATGCAAGTCGGATACTTTGCCCAGAAAGACAGTGAATGTACCTAAAGATAGAAGGAGCTTTGTACCTTGTCTCAGGTGTAATTGCTGCAATGTAATAATAAAAGGTGCTACCATTTCACATCCATCCACCAGTGAACGGTTTGAAGTAAGAGGCAGATTTTCATGCTTGCGCTCATATGTTGTGCAGTGTTCTCCCCAGAGCCTTTCAGCTGTGCGGAGCGCCCACCTGAAATTGTCCCCCGCCCGGCTGCCGTTTGCCCTGGTCTGTGGCAGAATGACTTTCCTCCTCTTCTCCTCCTCTCATTACAGCGGGCAGTGCTATGTCTGTGCAGCCAGCCAGCTGTCGCTCAGAGATGCTATCTCCGCCCTCCTTCCCAGCTCCTGTGTGTAGTGTGGAGGGGTGGGGAAAGCTCAGTGATGTTACAAGCAGCAGGGGAGATGAAGTTAGAAGAGGACCCGCTGCTGTGTTCACAGACATGTCTGCATCTTTCCCCCGTTATCAAGTATGTGGGAAGCTGCGGTGAATTACAGCCAGCACGGGTGACGTTGCAGCCAGCATAGGAGCTGAAGTGTGCATTGCTTTAGTCTTTCAGGCATGCCTGTCACCCCCCCCCCCCCATAAAGTGCCTGTAAGAGCAATAATTACTGGCCCTGCTGCCTGGCCGCTGTGTATCTGGATGTGCTGCACTCGTGTCCCTCTAGACAGGTGGGGGTGGAGATGTTAGCCTGTGCTGTCTCCTGCTGAAGAATAGATCCCAGGTCAGGTACGAGGCTGCACAAGGGTACACATTAGCGCTTATCAGCCCCCTGCACTATGTCATATATGGGGTGGGGAAGGGGGCTCACACTGGCTGCTGCTAATAGAGGAGGGGGGAGTCTCCCTTTGGCTGGAGAGGTCTCATAGATGCAATGCTGTTGGAGAGGGACATCCGCAGAGTGCTGCTGGTAGATAGGGGGTCAGAGAGGTCTTCCAACCCACCAGCAGCACCCTGACTGAGAATGCCCCTCCCCCAACAGCATCACTCTGTGTGAGACCCCCACCCTTCCTCTATTAGTAGCAGCCAGTGTTATCCCCTTTTCTCCCACCCAGTAGCACCCAGCGTTACCCCCCCCCCCCCCGCAGTACCCAGTGTGATCACCTCTACACCCCCCCCCCCCCCCCCCACACACACACACACACACACACACACACACACCACCAAATAGCCCCCAGCCTGATTCCCAGCCACACCTTTCACCACCCAGTAGCACCCGGTGTGATTCCCCCACTGAGTAGCCCCCAGCGTGACCTTCCCCCACCCGGCTACTTTTTCATGCCGCCCAGCTGGAAAAACATTCTGGGGAGAACACTGTTGTGTGTGGGCTGAAGGGCCCCTGTGTTTATATTGGTGAAGCAGGAAGAGCAGTGAGACAGCGGATACAGGAACAGAACAGAAGTATTGCCAATTGTACATTGGGGGAGAGAGAGTATGAGCTAATAACTCTATACAGAGGTGCGATCTATGGCAGTGCTGTACTGGGGACAGCCATGTGACACAGCTGCCCCCCTGGGGGACACAGGAGCGATCCGCTGTGATAGGCTGAAGGGGGGAGGGAGGGAAAAATAATAATAAAATAAGCAATTTTGTTAAAAAAGACAAATATTTGTAAAAAATAAACATTGGGGGAGCGATCAGACCCCACCAACAGAAAGCTCTGTTGGTGGGAAGAAAAGGAATGGGGGGATCACTTGTGTGCTGAGTTGTATGACTCTGCAGCAAGGCCTTAAAGCTGCAGTGGCCCAATTGAGAAAAAATGGCCTGGTCACTAGGGGGGTTTAACCACCCTGGCGTTCTATCAACATCGCCAGGGTGGATGCGCAGCAGTATTTTTTTTTTTTTTTTAAATCCCCATCATGTAGCTAGCCTAGCACTAGCTACATGATGCCCCCCTCCCTGCGCTATCCCTCCCACCTCTCCGATCGCTGCCGGCGCACTCGCCCGCAAGGAAATCCCGTTCTGAACGGGATTTCCTTGAGGGCTTCCCCGTCACTATGGCGACGATGGTGATGACGTCATCGATGTCATGACGTCATCCGGAATTCCGATCCACCCCGCAGCGCTGCCTGGCACTGATTGGCCAGGCTGCGCACGGGGTCTGGCGGGGGGACCTCTATTGCGGTGCGTAGCGGCGCATCGGCTGCGGGCGGCGGCGATCAAATCGGCCCAGCGGGGCCTGAGCGGCGCCCTCCGGCGGTAATGGACGAGCTGAGCTCGTCCATACCGCTAAGGAGGTTAATACCGTAGTCCTCAAGAGGTTAAAAGGAAATAAACATGGCAGCCTCCATATCCCTCCCATTACAGTTGCATTTAAGTCAGGTGGCACAAGACAGACTTTATTTGAGGACTGATCCTGACTGCAAGAGGTAGTAGGGGTTATGGTGGGGTGACATCCTGTGGCCGTGACACATGTGCTGATCTGCAGAAGGGATGTGCTATTACTTCCCAAACATGTTGTAAGGCTTAGTGGTATAATTCTCAGAGTCCGCATAAGAGGTCTCGCTCTTCACCTAGCTATCCCTGCCTGGCACACTACTAACTGGCACCCACACTGTCCCTGCCTGGCACACCACTAACTGACACCCACACTGTCCCTGCCTGGCACACCACTAACTGGCACCCACACTGTCCCTGCCTGGCACACCACTAACTGACACCCACACTGTCCCTGCCTGGCACACCACTAACTGGCCTTAATTAGGACTTAGGCGAGCAAGGCATACAAATTGACGTAGAAGGCAGATGTACCACCAGGAGCCACTAATGAGGCTAGTAACACAGTTCAACAGTTCAGCAGTATCACATGCAAAGTTCAGGTAATAAGTAATGCAGATATGACAAGTCTTCATGCAAAGTTATTCAACAGTAATGATGATTGATTTGAGTTATGAAATAGTTCAAGCAGACCTGCATGCAGTATTTAGCAACAGGTAATAGTTGACGCAAGTTATGACACAGTTCCTTTTAGTCTGCATGCAAAGTTATGCAACAGATAGCAGAAGTTCCAGATGATATGTGACAAAGTTATGCGAGACTTTATGCACACTGTAGTTGACTGATAAGGAAAGTAGATTTATACTTATCGTCCAGTTCAAGTGGCACACAAGGAATATCCAGTAACAGTCCAAGGTCGATCCAGGTGGCAAGCAAGGGATGTCCAGTAACTAGCAGAGGTCGGTACATGTGGCAAGTAAGGGATGTCCAGTAACTAGCAGAGGTCGGCCAGATGGCAAACAAGGGGTTTGCAATAATAGGCAAGATTGGTCCAGGCAGCAAGCAAGGTTTTCCAGGAATCAAGCAGAGGTTAATCACAACAGAGTAGTCAAATACAAGCCAAGGTCAATATCCAGAATATCAGTAACCATTAAGTGCGCACCCAGTAACTAGCCAAAGCTATGCTTATCACGGGCGATGACTGAGAGCACTCTGCAGGTCTACATACAATACAGCATCCAATCAGTGGCCGGCCACACTCTGCACAACCAATCACATGGCAAGGCCCTGCCTAGGTGTCAGCTGTAGAATCAGGTGAGACCGCTCTGTCAGCTACTGTTTACCTTTGCGGAGGGTGTATTGGAATTGTAGCCGCCGCCTATCAGAATGTGCGGCCTCTGAGCCACCGGCAGCGTCATCAGCGGGGAACGAGCACCGAGACACGGACGTGGCAGATTCTGACTGGGGTCTCGGCGGAATCAGCATTGACAGGTATATTCCTTATACATGTACAGGCAGGTAAAGCTCAGCATGCCACATATGTAAGGCCTCCTCTACAGTGGCTGCAAATAACAGTTACTCATTTATTTAATAAAAATAGAAATTAAAAATGTAACAATTTAATTTGCCAAATATGTAAGGCCTACAGTGGGTGCAACTAAATATTGTTTAGGCAGGAAAATGCCACATGTTTGTGATGCAAATAGTTCATACAGGATGATGTAACATCCAAATGCAAATATATGCGGCTTGAAAGTGGACCCAGCAGTTTACACCTTGGTAGGACGTCATTGGTCCATTTTCCAGCTGCATAAATTTGCATACAACATTTACATAAACCTGCATGAAGTCAGAATTATTTGCATCTCATTAATCATCCCTAGTATGGGTCTTGTTATGTCTACATATGTTTTATTACTAAGAGGGTTTTTTTGTGTGATTTGTTTGTTACAAATATTTTCTAATAAACCTTTTATACTTGACCTTTGTGTGCGCTAATTCTAAACTGTCCCCGAGTCCCTAACTTCCCTTATTAGCCCTCCCTTGTCCTATGGACTGTACTCCATAACCAGCCTGACACCCTATGGACACACCATAATGTATAGGAATGTGTGAGTGTGTGTATATTTATATACACCATCATGTTATATGAAAAATTCACAACGGGATTTCATTGGCGTATGAAGAATAATCTGTTGAAAGACGTGGATTGTGTCTCCAATCTAAAGGCGGCCATAGCGGATTTCACCCGGATTCATGAAGCTGATGAGACCCCGCCCCCAATAAATAGGAGGCCTTGCAATGTGTCTTTTGCAGCATTTTAATCTCCCAAGAAGGAGAGAAGCTCCCAATTAGAAGAACTGTTCAGGGAGGTCGCTACATTGGAAAACGCCTTAAAAGATAAAAAGGGCAAAGATGCGGAAGTGGAACTGAAGTCATCTAATACCAGGCAGAGGCTCCATGGGACTAACAATCACCAGCTGATAGAGAGAGGTTCAGGGCTGCACTATATGACAAAGCTGGGAAATGTGACACTCTTCTAGCAAACTGCCTACACCCCAAACATGATCGAACATGTTGGAAATAATCGAATCGATGGAATCGATCCCGCGAATTGCGCGGGAAAACGCAACGTGTGTATCCAGCATTAGCTTCTTTAACTGCAATCTCACAGGAAATCCTCTTCCCACCGCCGGCTCACAGGATATCCCCTTTTCACCCCAGGCTCACAGAATACCCCCTTCCCAACCCAGGCTCACAGAATACCCCCTTCCCAACTCAGGCTCACAGGATACCCCCTTCCCACCCCAGGCACACGGGATACCCCCCACCCCAGGCACACGGGATACCCCCCACCCCAGGCACACAGGATACCGCCACCCCAGGCTCACAGGATACCCCCTCGCCACCCCGGGTTCACAGGATATCCCCTCCCCAGGCTCAAAGGATACCCCCTTCCCACCCCAGGCTCACAGGATACCCCCTTCCCTCCCCAGGCTCACAGGATATTCTCTCCCCAGAGTCCCCACCCCAGGCTCACAGGATACCCCCTTCCCACCCCAGGCTCACAGGATACCCCCTTCCCACCCCAGGCTCACAGGATACCCCCTTCCCACCCCAGGCTACCCCCTTCCCACCCCAGGCTCACAGGATATCCCCTTCCCACCCCAGGCTCACAGGATATCCCCTTCCCACCCCAGGCTTACAGGATATCCCCTTCCCACCCCAGGCTCACAGGATATCCCCTTCCCACCAGAGTTAAAGTTAAAGGTATCCTGTCAGAAGCCTTCACCATCCGGAATGGCACCAGGCAGGGGTTTCCCCTTTCACCCCTATTGTTTGTGTTATGCAAGGAACATTTTGCCAACACCCTCACAGCAAATGCCCACATTTCAGGGATAGAAATTCACAACTTCGATTTGAAGTTAGCACATTATGCAGATGATCTGCTCCTTTACCTCACTAAACCACTGATCTCAATACCAAACTTCCTTAAAGAGGCAGAAGCATTCTCTACAGTTAGCAACTTCAAAATGAATCTCTCCAAAATGGAGGTCCTGAACGTGTCGTTGGCTGGAGGGGTAGTGCAGGCTCTGTCCAACTCTTTCCTTCAAATGGAGATCCGATAACATTAAATACCTGGAGATACTGATCTCTTCAGAACTCACTATCCTCTACAACCTAAACTGTCCCCCACTACTTCATAAAATATCTAGAGATCTCTCCTATTGGAGCACACTTAAACTCTCTTGGCTGGGCAGAATGAATGTCCTCAAGATTAACTTCCTACGAAGACTACTATATGTTTTCCAGGCATTTCCACTGGACATTCCAGGTTCATTCTTGCAGACACAGCATTCCACCCGGTTTAGTTTCATATGGCTGGCCAGGAAATCGAGAATAAACTATAATCTACTTACTAGGTGGTGTGGGCTTCCCTGATAAGCTGCGGTATCACCAAGCTGCAGGACTCCTACTTATAATTGGTTTCATAACAGAGACCAAAAACAATGGGTCCAGATTGAGAGGGAGTGGGTGGGATTAAGACCCCAGAGCCCTCTCATGGATGACAAAACAAAAAAGGCCTGACCCAGACAAACTTCCCTTCTGTACCTCCAGAACGCTCCTTCTGTGGGATAAGATTCCTCTCCAGTGGTCTATACTCCATTCCCAACCCATTAACCCCAATGCTAGACAACACTGATTTCCAAACAGGGATGGGTGCACCCTCAGAACTAGGACAAAATAGGTATCACTGGCCCCTTTTGAGGCAACTGCCAATGAATTCTAGACAAAAAAGATTAGCCAAATCAAAACCCCAACTATAAACCCACCTGGTTGGCTAAACACAAACTCAGTGAATTCTATAACCATACCCATCCCAAGACATGGGTTCCAAGATATTTGACCTCTTTTGAAAGTCTCTGTGCACAGTCTGAGGTGCCTGGACTGACAGATGTTCCACAATATTTTCTGTAGAAGTGGGTTGTCCCACGAAATGCGTCGCACTGGAGTGTTTTACCTGTATTTCTGTGATTGTGAACAATATAGAGGTGTGTTTTTGAATATAAACATCCTTGGCCCTATTACCTGGAGGTAAGTCCACCTCTACCTCCCTTTTAACCACTTCAGCACCTCAGGGTTTTTAGCTTAAAAACCAGAGCAATTTTCACATTTCAGCGCTCCTCCCATTCATTCACCAATAACTTTATTGCTACTCATCAGATGTAAATGATCTATATCTTGTTTTTTTTGCCACAAATTATGCTTTGTGAGGGTGATATTTGCTTTTAGTAATTATGCTATTATCTGTGCATTTTAAAGGGAAAAATGAGAAAAAAAAAGAAAAAATACACTATTTCTCCATTTCCATGCACTATAGTTTTCAAATAAACAATGTTACCATAGGTAAAACCCACACATTGGGCTCGATTCACAAAGCGGTGATAACTCAGTTATCACGCCTAAAAGACTTTAGGCGTGATAAGCCGTGCAATGCTGAGTTAGCACCGCTTTTGCCCTTTATCGCGCGCAAAGTCCCGCGCGCAAAGTTTTGCATGCGCAATCGCGCAGTTCCGCGCGCAGCGCCCATAGGCTTTAATGGGCACATCGCGCGAACTGCACCGTGCGCCGGGCGATTGCGCGCGCAAAACTTTGCGCGAGTTTCATTTTATCACGCCTAAACTGAGTTTAGGCGTGATACAGGGGTTTTCACAGGCGTGCAAACACTTTGCACCGCTTTGTGAATCAGGCCCATTGTATTTGCTAATTTGTCCTGGTTATCTCAACATTTAAATAATGTTCCTAGTATAATGCATGGCGATAATATATTCGTTTCTGGTTTGTGTTTTTTGTTTTCTCATTGTACTCTATCAGTAATTAAAAGCCCTTATCTTCATGATTAACAGTAATACACTCTCATGGCATACATATTTTAAAAGCTAAGTCCCTAGGGTAACTACAGTGGTGTGAAAAACTATTTGCCCCCTTCCTGATTTCTTATTCTTTTGCATATTTGTCACACTTAAATGTTTCTGCTCATCAAAAACCGTTAACTATTAGACAAAGATAACATAATTGAACACAAAATGCAGTTTTAAATGATGTTTTTTATTATTTAGTGAGAAAAAACACTCCAAATCTACATGGCCCTGTGTGAAAAAGTGATTGCCCCCCTTGTTAAAAAATAACTTAACTGTGGTTTATCACACCTGAGTTCACTTTCTGAAGTCACCCCTAGGCCTGATTACTGCCACACCTGTTTCAATCAAGAAATCACTTAAATAGGAGCTATCTGTCACAGAGAAGTAGACCAAAAGCACCTCAAAAGCTAGACATCATGCCAAGATCCAAAGAAATTCAGGAACAAATGAGAACAAAAGTACTGTAATTGAGATCTATCAGTCTGGTAAAGGTTATAAAGCCATTTCTAAAGCTTTGGGACTCCAGCGAACCACAGTGAGAGCCATTATCCACAAATGGAAAAACATGGAACAGTGATGAACCTTCCCAGGAGTGGCCGGTTAACCAAAATTACCCCAAGAGTGCAGATAAAACTCATCCGAGAGGCCTCAAAAGACCCCAGGACAACATCTAAAGAACTGCAGGCCTCACTTGCCTCAATTAAGGTCAGTGTTCACGACTCCACAATAAGAAAGAGACTGGGCAAAAACGGCCTGAATGGCAGATATCCAAGGCGCAAACCACTTTTAAGCAAAAAGAACATTGAGGCTCATCTCAATTTTGCTAAAAACATCTCAATGATTGCCAAGACTTTTGGGAAAATACCTTGTGGACCGACGAGACAAAAGTTGAACTTTTTGGAAGGTGCGTGTCCCGTTTCATCTGGCGTAGAAGTAACGCAGCATTTCAGCAAAAGAACATCATACCAACTGTAAAATATGGTGGTGGTAGTGTGATGGTCTGGGGTTGTTTTGCTGCTTCAGGACCTGGAAGGCTTGCTGTGATAGATGGAACCATGAATTCTACTGTCTACCTAAAAATCTTGAAGGAGAATGTCCGGCCATCTGTTCGTCAACTCAAGCTGAAGCGATCTTGGGTGCTGCAGCAGGACAATGACCCAAAACACACCAGAAAATCCACCTCTGAATGGCTGAAGAAAAACAAAATGAAGACTTTGGAGTGGCTTAGTCAAAGTCCTGACCTGAATCCTATTGAGATGTTGTGGCATGACCTTAAAAAGGCGGTTCATGCTAGAAAACCCTCAAATAAAGCTGAATTATAACAATTCTGCAAAGATGAGTGGGCCAAAATTTCTCCAGAGCGCTGTAAAAGACTTGTTGCAAATTATCGCAAACGCTTGATTGCAGTTATTGCTGCTAAGGGTGGCCCAACCAGTTATTAGGATCAGGGGGCAATTTCTTTTTCACACAGGGCCATATAGGTTTTGAGTTTTTTTCCTCACTAAATAATAAAAACCATCATTTAAAACTGCATTTTGTGTTCAATTATGTTATCTTTGACTAATAGTTAACGTTTTTTTGATGAGCAGAAACATTTAAGTGTGACAAACATGCAAAAGAATAAGAAATCAGGAAGGGGGCAAATAGTTTTTCACACCACTGTATGTATTCTCTTTTCAATGCTGTCACTTTTTTTTTTTTTTTTACAAGTATTTATTTAGGGGTATAGAGTACATGAAAATAACAGTTTTATTGCTTTTCATTCAGTTTTCCGGTAAAAAAAATCACATGACTTAGCCCTCAGTTGTCAAACAACACAAAATCTATTCTCTCACTTGTCACGGTTAAAATGATACCCTATATACATAATCAGATAGCTTATTGGGCATACAGCACACTGTTTACCACATGTACGCCTATCTACTCCCCTGAGCTTCAAGTAAAGTTTTGTGGGGAGTAGATAAGCGTAGCAAGGGAGGTGAAGTGGTTAAACTGTTTTTAGTGTATTTTATCCTGAACTTTCACCACTGTTTCCTACTTGCCTGACATAGTTTTATCTACCCTTGTTGGAGGATGGCTTCCCCCTTTATCCTCCTACAGAGAGCAACTTCTTACCTGAGTGAGGACAGGTGTCTTTCCCCATCTGCTTACGATAGTGGTTGTCTTGGTGGTAACCCACGTTTGTGATTATTATTCCTCACTATACATTTGATTGTCATTTGCCTCAACATACTACACTATATTGGCCTCTTGTTTTTTTTCCAACCCATCTGGCAGACCGTCTTTAGCCTTTAGCCTATTATGTTTCCTCTTCATATCAGCCGGGTCGCTCTGCAGTGACAGGCAGATCTGAACTGTGGAAGTCTTCTATGATGGAGGAGAGGGGCCTGGGAGGAACAGAGAGGAAGTGGTCACCAGCTCAGAAGGTAACAGAGCAGTGACCGCGGGGAGGGAGGGGGTGGGGGGGGGGGGGTCAGGATGCCGCCCCATGGCCCATTGCCACACGAAGAACCTGCCTCATTCGGCATCATGGGCCACCCAACGCTGCTAAAGTCCCTGACTGTCTGTCCGCTGTATCTGCATTCATGTCATTCCGTTTCCTTAAATTTAGAGAAACATGAGAAAAATGGAGATTGTGATATTTCCACCCTCACTCTCTGTTCCACCTTCCATATTCACAATCAATGTAGAAAACACCCCAATAACCTCAACTCCTAAAGCTCTCTGTCTGGGGGTAATTCTGGACTCTGAGCTTTCATTTACACCACATATTAATGCAGTAACTACCTCCTGCTAGGCTGCTACTTCCATCTCAAAAATATTTCTAGAATTTATCCCTTCCTGTCAGAATAGGCAACCAAAAGGCTTGTACATGCACTAATCATTTCCTGCCTTGACTATTGTAACACTCTACTCTGGGGTTTACCAAAAAGCAGGCTGGCACCTCTCCAGTCCCTGCTATACTCTGCTGCCCATCTCACCCACCTCTCTTCCCGCTCCTCTGAGGCAGCCCCTCTCTGCCAATCTCTCCACTGGTCACCAATTCCCTAAAGGATCCAGTTTAAACTTCTCACACTAGCATACACAGCTCTACACAAGTTATCACCTCCATACATTTCCTCAATTTCTAGTTCCCTGTCCACCCTGAACAGGAGACCCTCTTGTTCTCTAGCTTGGTCACCACCTCTCACTATCGCATCCAGGACTTCTCACGGGTGGTCCTTCTCCTTTGGAACTCTCTCCCACAGCCTGTCCATCATGCTCCAAGTCTGGAAACGTTCAAACGCACTCTGAAAACACACCTATTCAGACAAGCCTATAATTTGCTAAAGGTAGCATTGGAAGTTCACTGCTCCATCCCCTATGTTTCCTTACCCATTGTTTCTACCCCACCACCCTCCAGATTGTAAGCTCACAAGGGCAGAGACCTCCTCCTATTGTTTCTTATTTTGCTGTAATTTACTATATGAACACGTACAAATGTTGGTGATATCTCAATCCACACATTAATTTTGTATGTATTTGTACTTATATTACTGGATGTCTTCTCATGTATACATGTTCCCCAATATTTGTTTTGTACTATGTACAGTGCTACAGAAGATGTTGGCGCTATATAAATAAAAAACCATAATAATCTTTCAGGCTTTGTTCACATCTAAAATTGCAATCACTGACGCCAGCGTTTTGCGATTTTGTGCGCAATTATTTTTTAGCGCCTCCCGGCACTTACCTGCGCGTTGCGATTTATTGTAAAGTGCTTATCTAAGCGCTTTTGCAGGGCAATTAGTTTTTTCACTGCCTGACATCAGTCATGAAGTGAACCAGAGAGAGAGGCCACAAGCATGGCAAACATGTAGGAAACCGCCTGCCCCACGAAGGGGGTCTATTTGAAAAGGGCTCCTGGAAAAAAGGGCTCCTGGTGTAGCCCATATATACCAAATTCGGCTACAAAAAGGGCACGTGGTGTAGCCCATATGCCAACTTCGGCTACAAAGGGCACGTAGTGTAGCCCAAATATGCAAACTTCGGCTATAAAGGGCGCCTGGTGTAGCCCATATATGCCAAATTTAGCTACAAAGGGCACCTGGTGTAGCCAAAAAAGCTAGTTTTAGTTTATTGAAAAGGATGCTGTTATAGGCAAAATTTGTTGGGCTATAAAAGGGCTCTAGATATAGCTAAGAAAAGTGATTATTATGACCTAACTGCTCCCTACTCTCACACAGAACCCTCCCCTGATGGTGCATACCCTAACCCCCTAGGTAGTGCCTAACCCTAAGACCCCCAGGTGGTGCCTAACCCTAAGACTCCCCTGGTGGTGCCTAACCCCAAGACCCCCCCAGGTGGTGCCTAACCCCAAGACCCCCCTAGGTGGTGCCTAACCCTAAGACTCCCCAGGTGGTGCCTAACCCTAAGACTCTCCAGGTGGTGCCTAACCCTAAGACCCCTCAGGTGGTGCCTAAACCTAAGACCCCCGCTCCCCGCTTCTGATGCCTAATCCTAACCTCCCCTGCGCCCTTGAATCAAAAATCTCGGCTATAAAAGGGTCCCCTTTTGTAACAGAATCAAAAACCTTGTAGCCTAAAACCTTGTATCTGAATAAAAAAATATGGGCTACAAAGGGGCGCCCTACTGTAGCCGAAAACCTTGTAGCCAAATAAAAATATGGGCTACAAAGGGGCACCCTTTTGTAGCCAAAAACCTTTAAGCTGAATAAAAATATGGGCTACAAAGGGGCACCCTTTTGTAGCCAAAAACCTTTAAGCTGAATAAAAATATGGGCTACAAAAGGGCGCCCGCTTGTAGCCTATATCAAAACTCGGGAGCCCTTTTCACCACCTTGTAGCCCATATTTGCAGAAATAACATTGATGTCTATAGAGGAACCCTCTTCATACAGGCAGCTCAGGAGCCCTTTTCAACGGATCCCACAATGGCAACACAAAGCAACAGAGAGTAGCATCATGGCAGAAATCAGAACTTTTGCTTATCAACATACAAAGCAGATTGAGGTGACACCCACAACAGTGTCCACCCTCCCCCCGAAAATACTGAGTCCTATGAAAATTTCTGCTCATTACAAGGTAAACCGGCTCAAAATGACATCCCTTATCATCAGTAGCTGGAACATCCAAGGGCTGAACGCCTCAGCTTTTGGATCCAAAACAAATGATCCAGACTTTATAAAGAGACTTGAAAACATTGATATCCAAATCCTCCTGGAGACATGGACCCGGGCAGAGGATGAATCTTTCGTACCCATAGGGTACCGGGAATTCTCCATATCTGCCCAGAAAAACAGGAACATTAAACAGGGCCGCCGTTCAGGAGGCATACTAATCTGGTATAAGGAGGAGCTTACAGAGCACATCAAAGCAATCAAACGAGGAGACAGCCACATCTGGATCAAAATAAACCGCTCCATCCTCACCTCTCAGTCTGACATGTACCTGTGTGCAGCATACATCCCCATCTATGGAGACCTCAACGCCAGAACAGGCACAGAGAAGGACTATCTGACCTCTGAGGGAAACACATACATACTTGGAGGAGAGAGCTACTACCAGGAACCAATGCAGACAGCAAGAAATAGCTATGACAAGACAGTAAACAAAAGTGGGAAAGCCTTGCTGAACCTGTGCCGGAGCCTCGGCCTATACATAATGAATGGGCGAACTAGGGGTGACTCTCTTGGGAGATTTACTATGCACTCACATGTAGGCAGCAGTGTGGTAGATTATGCTGTCACAGATACAGACCCCATAAACATCAATGCCCTCATAGTCACCCCTGAAACACACCTGTCAGACCACAACCAAATCTTGCTGTACCTGAAATCCACTGATAAACCAACCGCACAGCAACCTCAAGAGACCGGTCTCTACAAGCTGCCACCATCCTTCAAATGGCCCAAAGAGTCTGCCATCAAATTCACCAACATGACCAACACTGCCAAAATCCAAGAACTGCTGACAAACTTTCATACCAACCTATATGAACCAAACCAACAAGGTGTCAACCGTGCAGTGAAAGACTTCAGCAACATCTTATATAACATGGCAGTACTCGCTGGTCTCAAGCAGACCAACTTTAAGAGATCCACAAATAAACAGTCCCAAAAATGGTTTGACAGTGAGTGCAAGGCTCTACGTAATTCTCTAAGGGCATCCTCTAACCAAAAGCACAGAGACCCCAACAACCAGGACCTAAGAGAAGCCCATGACCACCTACAGAGACAATACAAAGACACCCTCAGGCGGAAAAAACAAAGCCACATCTCCCACAAACTCCAACAGCTGGAGGACTCCCTCCAAGACAACTCATTCTGGGAGACCTGGAACCACATTGGGACAAAGCCCAAGAAAAGCCCTCTACACATCCAAAATGGCCACATCTGGCTCCACTACTTCAGGGACCTCTACAGAGACATCCCAGAAAATGCCCAAACCCCGGAACAGAAACAACTAGCCGCAAAGCTGAAGGACATGGAGGAGACAATCAAGGACTTTCAAAACCCTCTGGATACACCAATCACGATGGAGGAAATAAGAGAAAGAACAAAGCTGATAAAATGTAAGAAGGCTAGCGGTACCGATGGCATCCTGCCAGAGATGATCAAATACAGCCCCCCGGACATACATAAGGCACTCGCAAGACTATTCAACCTTATCCTTGAGTGCGGGCTCCTTTCCTCAGGCCTGGAGTGAAGGCCTCATAACACCCATCTACAAGAATGGGGACAGATATGATCCAGCAAACTACAGAGGAATCTGTGTCAGCAGCACACTGGGGAAACTGTTTAACAGCATCATCAATAAAACGATCCTCTCCTTCCTCACACAGCAGGACGTACTCAGCAAAAGCCAAGTTGGGTTCATGCCAAACCACTGCACAACCGACCACATCTACACACTGCACAGCCTTATCAAGACCCATGTCCACAGCTCACGCGGCAAAGTACACACTTGCTTTGTGGATTTTAAGAAGGCGTTTGACTCGGTGTGGCACCCAGGCCTTTCCCTAAAACTCCTAGAAAGCGGAATAGGAGGTAGAATCTATGATGTCATCAAGAGTTCATATACTGGGAACCAATGCAGTGTGAAAGTGGACGGAAAGAGAAGCGCGTTCTTCAAGCAGGGTCGAGGAGTCAGGCAGGGCTGCAGTTTGAGCCCAACACTCTTTAACATATTCATTAACCAACTGGCTGTAGCCCTGGAATCCTCCCCAGCACCAGGCCTCCTCCTGCATGACCACGAGGTGAAGTTCCTGCTGTATGCAGATGATCTCCTGCTGCTCTCCCCAACAGAAAGGGGCCTACAGGACAGCCTGGCAGTACTGGAGAGTTTCTGCACCACATGGGCACTGCCCATCAACCCAAAGAAGACAAAAGTGATGGTGTTCCAGAGAAAAAATCTAAAAACGCCCACCTCCTCATTTATATTAAATGGCTGCCCACTGGAGACCACAAACAGTTACACCTACCTGGGGCTGGAAATTAACCAAATGGGGAGCTTTAAACCAGCAGTAGAGGCCCTGAAGGAAAAAGCCTGTAGAACGTTTTATGCCATCAGAAGACAACTTTACCACCTAAAACCACCGGTGAGAGTCTGGGTAAAGATATTCAACAGCATCATCACCCCAATCCTGCTCTATAGCAGTGAGGTATGGGGCCCGGTCACCTACCCTGACCAATCAAAATGGGACTCCAGCCCAACAGAAATCTTCCATCTAGAGTTCTGCAAGTATCTTCTCCAAGTCCATCGCAGCACTTCAAACTCAGCCTGCCGGGCAGAGCTAGGCAGATTCCCACTATGGCTGACTATCCAGCAGAGGGTGCTCTCATACTGGGCGCATATACAGAGCAGCAGCCCCAGCACTTACCACCATAAAGCCTTACTGAGCCAGGGTGGCGAGGCCATACCACGCGCTTTGAAACAAAGCGTCAACAGCCAGCCCAGCCAAGACCACCAACACAGGCTGACAAAAGCCCAAATAAAAGGAATGATAGAAAGCTGCAAGGACCGATACCTAGAGGAATGGAGAAGTGACATAAAGAACTCCCAGAAACTCACTATCTACCAATCACTACAGAGGGAGTACACAATGGCTCCATATCTGGAGAGGCTACACCACCACAAAGACAGACAGGCCTTGAGCCTGTACCGTCTGAGCGCCCACAACCTGGAGATAGAGACAGGACGACACAGACAGACATGGAAGCCCCAGGAGGAGAGACTGTGCAGGCAATGTGACCAGGGGGTCCTGGAGGATGAGGCCCACTTCCTGCTACACTACAGCAAATATACACCGTTGAGGACCGCCCATTTCCAAAGACTCTCCGCAGATTTCACCTCCACAGATGAGGAGAGGAAACTCTATATCCTACTGGGGGAAGAGGAAAAAACTGTGCAAATAGCAGCCCGATATATCACTGCCTGCCACCAACTGAGAGGAACATGATACCACATGAACTGTATAACCCCATACTCCCCTCCCCTATGGACTGTATGCCTATACCCCCCTCCCCTATGGACTATATATCCCATCCCCCCCCATACCATCCATTACATCCTCCACCCTCCTATGGACTGTAGACATATATCCTTCCCTTATTACCCCCCCGCCCCCCCACACACACAAACACGTTAATGTTCTGTTTTGTTTTGCTTTGGCAATGCTAAATGTATTTGGTCCTACCAATAAAGCTTTTTGGATTTGGATTGGAACTCTTTGACCCGGAAAAGAATAAATACAATGTATTCTTAAAGGCGCTGGGGAAATCGCTATACAAAGCGCTTTTTCAAGCGTTTTGTAATTTCCCTATACCTTCCATTGAGGCAAATCACCCAGAAAATGGTCCAGGCAGTGCTTTGGTGAGCGAATCGGAATGAAACCACTCAGATGTGAACTCTCTCATAGGGAATCATTGCACAATCGCTTTTAGGGTGATTGTGAAAATCACCGGCGCTTAAAGCCAAAAGCGCTGTTAGTGTGAACAGGTCCTCAGGGTCTCTGGTGTTCAGATCTTTGTGCGCTTGAGTTAAAAGCTTTGCCCATACCACAATTCATACATTTATTACACAATAATGAGGGCCTAAACAAAACATACAGTGGTTTGCAAAAGTATTCGGCCCCCTTGAAGTTTTCCACAATTTGTCACATTACTGCCACAAACATGAATCAATTTTATTGGAATTCCACGTGAAAGACCAATACAAAGTGGTGTGCACGTGAGAAGTGGATCGAAAATCATACATCATTCCAAACATTTTTTACAAATAAATAACTGCAAAGTGGGGTGTGCGTAATTATTCGGCCCCCTGAGTCAATACTTTGTAGAACCACCTTTTGCTGCAATTACAGCTGCCGGTCTTTTAGGATATGTCTCTACCAGCTTTGCGCATCTAGAGACTGAAATCCTTGCCCATTCTTCTTTACAAAACAGCTCCAGCTCAGTCAGATTAGATGGACAGCGCTTGTAAACAGCAGTTTTCAGATCTTGCCACAGATTCTCGAATGGATTTAGATCTGGACTTTGACTGGGCCACTATAACACATGGATATGTTTTGTTTTAAACCATTCCATTGTTGCCCTGGCTTTATGTTTAGGGTCATTGTCCTGCTGGAAGGTGAACCTCCGCCCTAGTCTCAAGTCTTTTGCAGTCTCCAAGAGGTTTTCTTCCAAGATTGCCCTGTATTTGGCTCCATCCATCTTCCCATCAACTCTGACCAGCTTCCCTGTCCCTGCTGAAGAGATGCACCCCCCGAGCATGATGATGCCACCACCATATTTGACAGTGAGGATGGTGTGTTCAGACTGATGTGCAGTGTTAGTTTTCTGCCACACATAGCATTTTGCATTTTGGCCAAAAAGTTCCATTTTGGTCTCATCTGACCAGAGCACCTTCTTCCACATGGTTGCTGTGTCCCCCACATGGCTTGTGGCAAACTGCAAACGGGACTTCTTATGCTTTCTGTTAACAGTGGCTTTCTTCTTCCCACTCTACCATAAAGGCCAACTTTGTACAGTGCATGACTAATAGTTGTCCTATGGACAGAGTCTCCCACCTCAGCTGTAGATATCTGCAGCTCGTCCAGAGTCACCATGGGCCTCTTGACTGCATTTCTGATCAGCGCTCTCCTTGTTCGGCCTGTGAGTTTAGGTGGACGGCCTTGTCTTGGTAGGTTTACAGTTGTGCCATACTCCTTCCATTTCTGAATGATCGCTTGAACAGTGCTCCTTGGGATGTTCAAGGCTTTGGAAATCTTTTTGTAGCCTAAGCCTGCTTTAAATTTCTCAATAACTTTATCCCTCACCTGTCTTGTGTGTTCTTTGGACTTCACAGTGTTGTTGCTCCAAATATTCTATTAGACAACCTCTGAGGCCCTCACAGAGCAGCTGTATTTGTACTGACATTAGATTACACACAGGTGCACTCTATTTAGTCATTAGCACTCATCAGGCAATGTCTATAGGCAACTGACTGCACTCAGATCAAAGGGGGCCAAATAATTACGCACACCCCACTTTGCAGTTATTTATTTGTAAAAAATGTTTGGAATCATGTATGATTTTCGTTCCACTTCTGATGTGTACACCACTTTGTGTTGGTCTTTCACATGGAATTCCAATAACATTGATTCATGTTTGTGGCAGTAATGTGACAAAATGTGGAAAACTTCAAGGGGGCCGAATACTTTTGCAACCCACTGTATGTGAGGGAACACTTGTCACAATACACAAAACAATGTTTCACAAATTTTTGCGTTGTTTCAGATGTAGCAAAATACATTGGAATCCAGAAAGTGCACATCATGTGGGAAGGAGCAGTAAGCTGATTTAAAATCAAGGGAAAAAATGACATGCAGTTCTCGAGCTGAGCACTGACTGCAATGGCCAGTGTGTGTATTGCCGTTTGTGGCAATAACTAAGTGCTCTCTGCCTTAAAGAGAAACTCCAGTGAAAATAATGTAGTAAAAAAAGTGCTTCATTTTTTTACCATAATTATGTATAAATGATTTAGTCAGTGTTTGCTCATTGTAAAATCTTTCCTCTCCCCGATTTACATTCTGACATTTATTACATGGTGACATTTTTACTGTGGGCAGGTTATGTAGCTGCTGCTAGCTGTTTTGGCTGTTAGAGACAGCTGTAAACAGCTAATTCCTGTCTGTGAACATTGTTACATTGTGGCAGTTTGCCCAGAGTACCTCGGTACTCAGAGCTTCTTGTGGGAGGGGTTTCAGCACAAAATCAGTCATACAGCGCCCCCTGATGGTCTGTTTGTGAAAATCATTATATTTCTCATGTAAAAGGGGGTATCAGCTACTGATGGGGATAAAGTTCAATTCTAGGTTGGAGTTTCTCTTTAAAGTCACTATATCATTTTTTTTCTGCAGATCTTTTAAATGCAACACATTTTCTTGATTGATCCGTCATACCCATGCCTGTAATAATCCTCCCCACTGTAACCTCTCCTACATCCTGGCAATGCCCAACAGGCATACATATGCTAGTAATAAGAAAGGATGAGGCTGTAGATGTGTCCATGCAAAAAAGGCGTTGGGTAAAAAAGGGCGCGTGGTGTAATAAGCGCTAATAGCGTTTATAACAATATTGTATTGTATTTTGTGTACTATAGTGGTTTACAAATTGAAAACCTTTAATAGTGTCTATAAAATCGCAAATTGTGAATAAGATAATCTTCCCTGTTTTGAAAGTGAAACTTATAATTACGTTTGTTAAAAAACAATAATATATGTTGTGAGAGAAATGCTGGGTTAGAGGTAGAAGGTGTGTATATTTCTCCCAGATTTCTCTCTTATATATGTTAAAACTCCAGGGCAGCAAGAATTTCAGCAGTGAAAGGGTGTTCTTTCACTGCATTTGGCTTTTTGGAAAAGCCGGTAAAAGGGGCCCTGGAGTGAATGGAAGTGAGCGGGTGGGACTTCCATTCACCAGGCTATCCAGGCTTTTGAAGAAGCCTGGCTAATTAATTGCCTCATTAGGCTTCAGGGGAAACCCTTTAAATATGGTGTCTCCAGTGTTAGTCTCTCTCTCTTCCTGGGATCTGCCTGCCTGCAGTAAGGAGAGAGCCAGACACAGTGAGTAACCAAACTTAATCATACTGTTTGTAGAGCTGGATGCTAGATCCTCTCTCTTGCATAGAGAGGGAATATTTGTATGTTAGTTAGAGCCGGACAGGCTAGGGTTTATTTTTATGTTTTGTTTTTGTTGTACTCCTGTGTTTTGGATTTGTAAATAAAGCTGATGCTATCAGCTTAAAACTTGGTCTGCTGACTGAACTGTTGTTTCTGAGACCAAACTGATCCCTGCAATCTGCCTAAATCCCCTGAGACTACACAAATTGGACTCGTTCCCTTACATGTGGTGGAGGATGCTTTGGCATTAAAAAAAAAAAAAAAAAAAAAAAAAAAAAAAATTTTTTTTTTTTTTTTTTTTTTTAAAGGGCTTGAAACCTAATTGCAAAACATCATTATAAAGTGTTTTGTTGCATGTCAATATGGATGACATTGTCAAGGCTCTGGTACAGGCTACGGCTGCCCAGCAAGAGGCCACCAGAGTCCAGCAACAACAGCTGATTGCAAACAGAGAGGAACAGCGTCAAGATCATGAGCTCCTCAAAGAGGTGGTGCAGCAGCTAGCTGCAAGGAGTGCAGCAGCACCGCCTACAGAAACCGCTAAGTCAAGTGCTATTCGTGCTAGCTACTATCTGCAAAAGTTGACTACAAATGATGATGTTGAAGCTTACCTTTCCACATTTGAGAGGATTGCAGAGCGTGAGGAGTGGCCTAGAGAGCAGTGGGCGGGTCTGGTGGCCCCCTTTCTATCTGGGGAACCCCAAAAAGCCTATTTTGATTTGGATCACCTAGCCGCTAAAGATTATGACAAACTAAAAGCTGAGATTCTGGCCCGACTGGGGGTTACGCTCTCAGTCCGCGCCCAGCGTGTTCATCAGTGGATGTTTATAACAGAAAAGCCTCCCCGCTCCCAGATGCATGATCTAATTCATCTAACTAAAAAATGGCTGCAACCGGAGACTCTAACCGGACCACAGATCGTGGAGAGAGTAGTGATGGACCGGTTCCTTAGGTCTCTACCGACACCTTTGCGCAAATGGGTAAGCCATGCAGAGCCAAAAACTGCTGATCAACTTGTGGAAATGGTGGAGAGGTACGTTTCTGCTGAGGAGCTACTCAGCCTTCAACAAGTGGAGCGAACCCCTGTTCCCAAGGGAAAGCTTCCTGCATGGAAAAAAGGATCTACTACTGATAAGAGCATGCTCCAACGTGGAGAATCTACTAGCGCTAGACTCAGAGAGTACCAAAATGTGTCAGGAGGGCCCCCTCCTCGCCGAGGACCTAATAAAGAGTTAGTGCGGTGTTTCAGGTGCAATATGCTGGGACACTTTGCTGCAGACTGCAGCCTAACTGATGAACCTATGCAGTGTGATATGGCCTTAACAAATAGACGTACGTCAATGTATGCTCAGATTGTGTGTACTGCCCTTCCACAGACAGGGAATGATAAGCACCTGTGTAATGTTGTTGTGGAAGGAAAACAAGTAAATGCATTGTTGGATTCTGGTAGTCAGGTTACCCTGATGAAATCTGTGTTGGTTGAAACTCCTCAATATGTGCACGATAAAGTAGGGGTTACATGTATACATGGGGATACTCGCGAGTATTCTATTGCGGAAGTGGAAATCAAAACTGCCTACGGGACATTAATGTACCCCGTAGGGTTGGTTCCCACTTTACCACACGATGTCATTTTGGGTAGAAACTTCCCACATTTTTGGAAATTGTGGGAGACAGACAAGGTTATGAACCAATCTGGCTCAAAGGGAAGCTCCCCTGATTCCGGTACTAATGTGTCTGAGGGTGTATCGGAGGCTGGGGCTACTAGAGATTTTCCGTTCTCTGTTTTAGCAGGGGAAGCTGATGAGGTAGACATGGAACCCCAGGTTGACCAGGTGATACCAAGGGGGGAAGTCCATGTAGACTCAGTTGAGGAAGAGAATGACATGCCTGATTTGGAGATTAGGAGGGATAATTTTGCTTCAGAACAGTTAAAGGATCCCACTTTATCTAGAGCAAGGGCTAATGTAAAAGTTATAGATGGGAAACCCGTAAACCCTGACTCCACGCCCTCTTGTCCCTACTTAGCCCTCCAAAATGACCTGTTGTATCAGGTAGTAGAAAAGGGAAATGATCGGGTGGAGCAACTGGTTGTCCCGAAACCATACCGACGTATGGTACTTGACCTTGCACATAAACATGTGATGGGTGGACATTTAGGGGTAGAGAAGACAAAGGAGCGAATTTTGCAACGGTTTTTCTGGCCAGGACTACATTGTGAAGTTGAGGAATACTGTAGTTCCTGTCCAGACTGCCAGTATTCGGCTCCTAGGCCACATTTTCGTAGCCCTTTTGTCCCTCTCCCTGTGATAGAGACACCATTTGAAAGGATAGCAATGGATTTGGTAGGCCCGATAGTAAAATCTGCACGGGGACACCAACATATATTAGTAATAATGGATTATGCTACCCGATACCCCGAGGCCATTCCTCTACGTAATACCTCATCTAAATCCATTGCTAGAGAGTTGGTACATGTCTTTAGCCGGGTGGGAATCCCAAAGGAAATACTTACTGACCAAGGTACCCCATTTATGTCCCGGGTCATGAAGGAGTTGTGCAGATTGTTCAAAGTGGACCAACTTCGCACTTCTGTATACCACCCCCAGACTGATGGGTTAGTAGAAAGGTTCAATAAAACCCTCAAAAATATGCTTAAGAAAGCGGTTGACAAAGATGGGAAAAATTGGGACTACTTATTACCCTATCTAATGTTTGCTATAAGAGAGGTTCCCCAATCCTCTACAGGATACTCACCTTTTGAATTGTTATATGGTAGACACCCTAGGGGCCTGTTGGACATAGCCAAGGAGACCTGGGAGGGTCAACCCACCCCCTTTAAAAGTGTCATTGAGCATATATGCCAAATGCAGGACAGGATAACTGCAGTGCTGCCCATAGTAAGAGAACACATGGAGCAGGCGCAGGAAGCCCAACGGAGGGTGTATAATAGGGGTGCTAAAATACGTAATTTTTCCCCTGGTGATCGAGTACTAGTTCTAATACCCACAGTAGAAAGCAAATTTTTGGCAAAGTGGCAAGGACCCTTTGAAATTCTTGAGAAGATTGGCGAGGTAAATTATAAGGTTCGCCAGCCAGGTAAAAGGAAACCTGAGCAGGTTTACCACGTCAATCTTATCAAACCTTGGAAAGAAAGGATGTCACTGTTCACCAAGCCTACTTCATCCCTAAGTGCAGAACCCTTAGTGCCAGAGGTTAAGGTGGCAGACTCCTTGTCCGACACTCAGAGGAAAGAAGTACAGGCCTTTGTAATGAAGAATAGGGATGTTTTTTCGGAGGAACCGGGTCTAACCTTTTTGGTAAAACATGACATCATAACTGAACCTGGGGTAAGGGTTAACGTAAAACCTTATAGGGTGCCAGAAGCTCGACGAGAAGCCATATCTCAGGAAGTTAAAAAAATGCTGGAGTTGGGGGTCATTGAGGAGTCGCATAGCGATTGGTCCAGTCCAATTGTCTTAATTCCTAAACCAGATGGGAGCTGGCGCTTTTGCAATGACTTTCGAAAATTAAATGCTGTCTCAAAATTTGATGCCTACCCTATGCCTCGTGTGGATGAATTAATTGAGAGACTAGGAACAGCCAGATATCTGACGACCTTAGATTTGACCAAGGGCTATTGGCAGATCCCCCTGACAAACCAAGCCAAAGAGAAAACTGCTTTCAGCACTCCCGAAGGTCTGTTCCAGTATGTTGTGTTGCCATTTGGGTTACATGGGGCCCCGGCCACCTTCCAACGTACCATGGACCAAATCTTAAGGCCCCATAGACAGTATGCAGCAGCGTATCTGGATGACGTGGTTGTCCATAGCACGGATTGGCAATCCCATCTACCTAGGGTACAGGCCGTGCTGGACTCCATACGTATGGCTGGACTGACAGCCAACCCAAAAAAATGTAGCATAGGCCTGGAAGAAGCCAAATATTTGGGGTATAACATTGGCAGAGGGCTAGTTAAGCCTCAGCTTAACAAGGTGCAAGCAATTCAGGACTGGCCTAGACCATTGACAAAGAAACAGGTTCGAGCTTTTTTGGGAATCACTGATTACTACAGACGGTTCATAGCTAATTTTGCCACTATAGCGGTCCCCCTGACTGACCTTACAAAAGGGACCAAGTCTATAATGATCAAGTGGAACTCTGAGGCAGAACAGGCCTTTCAGACCCTTAAAAAAGCTTTATGTAGCCAACCAGTGCTGATTACCCCAGACTTCACACAAAACTTTATTGTGCAGACGGACGCATCCGATGTGGGAGTGGGAGCAGTACTATCCCAAATCAGAGAAGGTTCAGAGCATCCTGTGGTTTTCCTGAGTAAAAAGCTGAACATCCATGAAAGAAACTACGCTACAGTAGAGAAGGAATGTTTAGCAGTTAAATGGGCTCTGGAGGAGCTTAGATACTATCTGTTAGGCCGCCAGTTTACATTAGTTACTGATCACGCCCCCCTAAAATGGATGTGTGAAAATCGGGAAAAGAATAGAAGGGTGACAAGATGGTTCCTGGCCCTTCAGAACTACAAGTTCACAGTGGAGCATAGACCCGGGTCCCAGCTGGGAAATGCAGATGCCTTGTCCCGGGTACACTGTCTTGGGGCTAGTTATGTTCCGACCCCTACGTCGAAACAGAGGGTGAGGGTGTGTGAGAGAAATGCTGGGTTAGAGGTAGAAGGTGTGTATATTTCTCCCAGATTTCTCTCTTATATATGTTAAAACTCCAGGGCAGCAAGAATTTCAGCAGTGAAAGGGTGTTCTTTCACTGCATTTGGCTTTTTGGAAAAGCCGGTAAAAGGGGCCCTGGAGTGAATGGAAGTGAGCGGGTGGGACTTCCATTCACCAGGCTATCCAGGCTTTTGAAGAAGCCTGGCTAATTAATTGCCTCATTAGGCTTCAGGGGAAACCCTTTAAATATGGTGTCTCCAGTGTTAGTCTCTCTCTCTTCCTGGGATCTGCCTGCCTGCAGTAAAGAGAGAGCCAGACACAGTGAGTAAACCAAACTTAATCATACTGTTTGTAGAGCTGGATGCTAGATCCTCTCTCTTGCATAGAGAGGGAATATTTGTATGTTAGTTAGAGCCGGACAGGCTAGGGTTTATTTTTATGTTTTGTTTTTGTTGTACTCCTGTGTTTTGGATTTGTAAATAAAGCTGATGCTATCAGCTTAAAACTTGGTCTGCTGACTGAACTGTTGTTTCTGAGACCAAACTGATCCCTGCAATCTGCCTAAATCCCCTGAGACTACACAAATTGGACTCGTTCCCTTACAATGTATAATCATTATAATTGTATAATATTCTATTTAACCTTCATTTATTGTTTCTTCATGTAATAAAATCTGAAAATATTGTTTATAACCAGGAAAGATAGTATAAGTAGGTTCGTAATAACTGTAGTAAAGCATTAGTAAATATTACTAACATTTTACTACAACTAAACCTAACTCTACTCTCACACAGAACCCTCCCTCTACCTATCCCTAACACTACGACCCCCTGGTGGTGCCTAACCCTAATACCCCCCTGGTGGTACCTAGCCCTAATTCTCCCCTGGTGGTGCCTAACCCTAAGACCCCCCCCCCCCCGGTGGTGCCTAACCCTAAATCTCCCCTGGTGGTGCCTAACCCTAAGACCTCCCCCCGGTGGTGCCTAACCCTAAACCTCCCCTGGTGGTGCCTAACCCTAAGACCTCCCTGGTTGTGCTTAACCCTAAATTCCCCCTGGCGGTGCCTAACCCTAAGACCCCCCTTAGTGATTGCTTTATTGAGCTCTATTCATAAAACATTTGCAGGGAAAACACTGCATCGGTATTTTAGACTTTTGTGTGCTAATTCATAAAAAAGTTTACACTTGCGATTAAAGGTCGGGGAATTCCGGCAATAAACTAGCGGTGCTGCCTGAGTTGATACATTTTCTCTGTGCAGAGACAGAGTTACTATAAAGGAGGTAGCCCCAACTTCCCTTTACATGTGCATATTTTTAAAACTGCCTCTCCTTGCCCTGAATCTGCGCTGAATCTGTCTATTAGTCTTTCTAAACAATCTATTTAATTGCTGCAGCTTAGAAGAACTTCAAAAAATGTTACACATGCAGGCTTTCTGATGTGAAATTTATCTAAAAACAGGTACCCAAGGGGTTAAAAAACACAGCCTGGGTATTCTGGGATGCCTTTTTTTGTTCTGCTCTCACTGCTGCTGCCTGGGAGGTCTGTCTCCATTAGCTTGCCTGTTATCTTGCCTGTTATCGCTGGCTTATCTCCTTTTTTAAACAGTATTCTCAGTTCCCATTCCGCTTGCTCTAATCTTTATGAATTGACATGTAGTGACTAGAGATGGCCCGAACGGTTCACCGGCGAACGGTTCCAGGCGAACTTCGGGTGGTTCGCCTTCGCCAGCGAAGGCGAACTTTCCCGGAAGTTTGATTCGCCCCATAATGCTCTATGAGGGTCAAATTTGACCCTCTACATCACAGTCAGCAGGCACATTGTAGCCAATCCGGCTACACTCAGCCCTAGAGCCCCCCCCTTATACAAGGCAGGCTCGCCGGCCATCACACTTACTCGTGTGCCTTCACATAGACAGACTAAGGCGAGCTGCTGCAGACTTTTTCTCCTAGGGACAGATTAGTCAGGCTGTTGGATTGTTAGCTTGCTCCTGGCTGAATCTTATTGCTTTAATAGCAATATTTATGTTTAGGGTCATTGTCCTGCTGGAAGGTGAACCTCCGCCCCAGTCTCAAGTCTTTTGCAGACTCCAAGAGGTTTTCTTCCAAGATTGCCCTGTATTTGGCTCCATCCATCTTCCCATCAACTCTGACCAGCTTCCCTGTCCCTGCTGAAGAGATGCACCCCCCGAGCATGATGCTGCCACCACCATATTTGACAGTGGGGATGGTGTGTTCAGAGTGACGTGCAGTGTTAGTTTTCCGCCACACATAGCGTTTTGCATTTTTGCCAAAAAGTTAAATTTTGGTCTCATCTGACCAGAGCATCTTCTTCCACATGTTTGTTGTGTCCCCCACATGGCTTGTGGCAAACTGCAAATGGGACTTCTTATGCTTTTCTGTTAACAATGGCTTTCTTCTTGCCACTCTTCCATAATGGCCAATTTTGTGCAGTGCACAACTAATAGTTGTCCTATGGACAGATTCCCCCACCTGAGCTGTAGATCTCTGCAGCTCATCCAGAGTCACCATGGGTCTCTTGGCTGCATTTCTGATCAGCGCTCTCCTTGTTCGGCCTGTGAGTTTAGGTGGACGGCCTTGTCTTGGTAGGTTTACAGTTGTGCCATACGCCTTCTATTTCTGAATGATTGCTTGAACAGTGCTCCGTGAGATGTTCAAGGCTTTGGAAATCTTTTTCTAGCCTAAGCTTTCTTTAAATTTCTCAATAACTTTATCCCTGACCTGTCTGGTGTCTTCTTTGGACGTCATGGTTGTGTTGCTCCCAATATTCTCTCGGACAACCTCTGAGGCCGTCACAGAGCAGCTGTATTTGTAATGACATTAGATAACACAGGTGCACTCTATTTAGTCATTAGCACTCATTAGGCAATGTCTATGGGCAACTGACTACACTCAGACCAAAGGGGATAAATAATTATGCACACCCCACTTTGCAGTTATTTATTTGTAAAAAAAAGTGTTTGGAATCATGTATGATTTTCGTTTCACTTCTCATGTGTACACCACTTTGTATTGGTCTTTCATGTGGAATTCCAATAAAATTGAGTCATGTTTGTGGCAGTAATGTGACAAAATGTGGAAAACTTCAAGGGGGCCGAATACTTTTTCAAGCCAACCTTTGTGTTGAGTGAACTCACCTCACTGCATTTAACTACCTTTGTGTTGAGTGAACTCACCTGACTGCATCTAACTACCTTTTGTGTTCAGTGAACCCACCTCACTGCATACCTTTGTGTTCAGTGAACCCACCTCACTGCATATAACTACCTTTGTGTTGAGTGAACTCACTTCACTGCATATAACTACCTTTGTGTTGAGTGAACTCACCTCACTGCATATAACTAACTTTGTGTTCAGTGAACCCACCTCACTGCATATAACTACCTTTGTGTTGAGTGAACTCACCTCACTGCATATAACTACCTTTGTGTTGAGTGAACTCACCTGACTGCATCTAACTACCTTTGTGTTGAGTGAACCCAACCTCACTGCATACACCTAGCATCCCCCCGAGATGGATAAAATGGACAAACCAGGTAGAGGAAGAGGTAGAGGCAGACCCAGAGGAAGGCCACCTGGCACCGGCAGGTCTGCGCGAGGTGGTGTTGCTGTGATTTAGGGATGGTCGGAAAATTCTGCGGAATTATTAATTCCGGCCGGAATTAGCTAATTCCGATTCCAGTGGTCGGAACGGAATTCCTATACCTCTTAAACGGAATTCCATACTTCGGTCTGAATTTTCCGGAATAACACCCAAAAAAAATCTCTCTCTCTCTCTCCCCTTATTTCATCCAGTAGGGAATTGCAGATTTTCAAAACAGCTTATATACCATAGCTGGGATTTGAACCCAGGATGCAGTGTGTAGTAGGTATCTGTCTTACCCTCTAGACCATGAACCACACTACATGGTAAAGCTGGCCTAGCATAAACCATACTACCATTATGATCAATTCAATGGAAAAAGTAGCATGATTAAGGATTGGTACTTTTTGAAAAGCATGCTTATATACCATAGCTGGGATTTGAACCCAGGATGCAGTGTGTAGTAGGTATCTGTCTTACCCTCTAGACCATGAACCACACTCCATGGTAAAGCTGGCCTAGCATAAACCATACTACCATTATGATCAATTCAATAGAAAAAGTAGCATGATTAAGGATTGGAACTTTTTGAAAAGCATGCTTATATACCATAGCTGGGATTTGAACCCAGGATGCAGTGTGCAGTAGGTATCTGTCTTACCCTCTAGACCATGAACCACACTACATGGTAAAGCTGGCCTAGCATAAACCATACTAATATTATTATCAATTCAATAGAAAAAGTAGCATGATTAAGTAGTATGGTTTATGCTAGGCCAGCTTTACCATGTAGTGTGGTTCATGGTCTAGAGGGTAAGACAGATACCTACTACACACTGCATCCTGGGTTCAAATCCCAGCTATGGTATATAAGCATGCTTTTCAAAAAGTTCCAATCCTTAATCATGCTACTTTTTCTATTGAATTGATCATAATGGTAGTATGCAATTCCCTACTGGATGAAATAAGAAGATGGAGAGAGAGGATGGAGGGAGGGGGAGAGAGAGATTTTAAAATTTTTCCGACGGAATTCCGTATACCTCGGAATTCCGCGGAACAGCTCAGGAATACCGTCGGAATGAAACGGTAGCGGAATTTCGGTAGTGGCGGTATGCGGAATTACCGTGGAATCGGAAATTGGCTCTTCCGACCATGCCTGCTGTGATTTCGTGCGGTCCTGGCCCAAAGTACTGTGCTCAGAAGAAGGCACGTGCCATCACTTCCCAAAATTGTAAGGACGTGGTTGAGTATTTAACACAGAACACTTCATCTCCCGCAGCCACCAGCGCTACAACAAGCACCACATCCGCTGCATTTGACACTTCGCAGGAGTTATTTGGTGTGGAAATCACTGATTCACAGCCAATAATGCTACAACAAGATGAAGGGGGCTAAGCAAGTTACAACACCTCATACGTCTGAGTTAGGTGGCAATAGTATGGATGTAACGTGTGAGGAAGGGGATGATGAAGCACCTGATGTTGTGGAGGTGTCTGAGGAAAGCGAAGCTGGGCAGGAGGATTATGATGACGATTATACGGATGCCACGTATGTTCCCAATAGAGGAAATGACCAGGGGGACAGTTCAGAGGGGGAGCCAGAGAGGAGTAGGAGGATACGAGTCCATGAAAGAAGCAGAGGGAGCTCGTCCTCAGAAACAGCTGGTGGCAGTGTCCGGAGCCATGTATCGCCAGCTATGGACAGCCAGCCAACATGCCCTTCAAGGTCAGTTGCTGATGCCACCATAGTGCCATCACCCCAGGGGGGCTCAGCGGTTTGGAAATTTTTTAACGTGTGTACCTCAGATCGGAGCAAAGCCACCTGTTGTCTCTGCCTCCAAAAATTGAACCATGGAAAGGCCAACACTCACGTAGGGACAAGTGCCTTACAAAGGCACTTGGAGAAAAGGCACAAACAGCAATGGGAAGAACACCTGAGGAAAAGCAGCACCCAAAAGACAAGCCACCCTCCTTCTCCTCTTCCTCCTTCAGGTGCAGCATCTTCAGCCGCTTTCTCCCTTGCACCTTTACAGCCACCCTCCTCCACACCGCCTCTACCCTTGAGCGGTTCCTGCTCCTCTGCCCACAGCAGTAGCCAGGTGTCCGTGAAGAAAGTCTTTGAGCGGAAGAAGCCAATTTCTGCCAGTCACCCTCTTGCCTGGCATCTGACAGCTAGCATGGCGGAACTATTAGCTCGGCAGCTATTACCATACAAACTGGTGGAGTCAGAGGCTTTCTGTAAATTTGTGGCCATTGGAACACCGCAGTGGAAGATACCAGGCTGCAATTATTTTTCACAAAAGGCCATACCCAAACTGTACCGTGCAGTTGAGAGGCAAGTGGTGTCATCTCTTGCGAAGAGTGTTGGGTCAAGGGTCCACCTGACCACGGATGCCTGGTCTGCCAAGCACGAGCAGGGCCGCTACATTATGTACACAGCCCATTGGGTCAACCTGGTGACCGATGGCAAGCAGGGAGTACGTGGCTGCGCAGCGGTGACACCTCCTCGTCTTGCAGGCAGGCCTCCTGCCACCTCCTCTCCTTCTCCTCCTGCTACATCCTCTTTGCTGTCATCCTCCTCCTCCACCTTGGCTGAGTGGCAGTTCAACTCTAGTGGTGCTGCCATCTCCTCCTCTCCAGCTACACAGCCCCATCTCCCCAGAGCCTACGCTGCATGCCAGGTACGATGGTGTCACGCCATTTTAGACATGTCTTGCCTCAAAGAGGAGAGTCACACTGGACCAGCTCTCCTGGCTGCTCTTAACAAAGAGGTGGAGCAATGGCTGACCCCGCACCAGCTGGAGATCGGCAACGTGGTGTGTGACAACGGCAGCAATCTCCTTTCCGCTTTGAATTTGGGAAAGCTGACACATGTACCCTGCATGGCACATGTGCTGAATCTTGTTGTGCAAAGATTTGTGTCAAAGTACCCAGGCTTAGAGGACGTCCTGAAGCAGGCCAAGAAGTTGTGTGGGCATTTCAGGCGGTCTTACACGGCCATGGCACGCTTTGCGGACATTCAGCGGAGAAACAAGTTGCCGGTGAGCCGCCTCATTTGCGATAGCCCGAATCGCTGGAATTCCACCCTGCTCATGTTCTCTCGCCTGCTAGACCAGGAGAAAGCCGTCACCCAGTACCTGTACAATTACAGTAGAAGGACACAATCTGGGAAGATGGGGATGTTCTGGCCACCGAACTGGACACTGATGCGAAATGCATGCAGGATCATGCAGCCGTTTGAGGAGCTGACCAACCTGGTGAGTCACGCTGAAGGCACCATCAGCGACTTGATCCCCTACGCTTACTTCCTGGAGCGTGCCATGTGTAGAGTGGTGGCTGAAGCTGTGGAGGAGCGTGAACAGGAACAGTTACTGCAGGAGGAGTCGTGGGAGCGATTTTCAGCTGAACCAGATGTTTCCTCGACACCTGCGGCAGCACAGAGGGGGGAGGAGGCGGAAGAAGAGGAGTCATGCGGGGAAGGAGAGGAGTCAGACTCGGATGAGGATGAGGAAGGTGTTTCTGTGGAGGAGGAAGAGGTGGCGGCAGAAGAACAACCGCAGCAGCCGTCAGAGGGGGCTTGTGCTGCTCCACGTTCCCGTGGTATTGTTCGTGGCTGGGGGGAGGAAGAGGAGTTGCGTGACGTCACTCAGGAAGAGCAAGAGGAGATGGAGAGTACGTCTGGATCCAACTTTGTGCAGATGGCCTCTTTCATGTTGTCCAGCCTGTTGAGGGACCCCCGTATCAAAAAACGCAAGGGGAATGACCTGTACTGGGTGGCCACGCTACTAGACCCTCGGTACAGGCACAAAGTGGCAGACCTGTTACCAACTCAACACAAGGCGGAAAGGATGCAGCACTTGCAGAACAAGCTGGCAATGATGCTTTACAATGCGTTTAAGGGTGATGTGACAGTACAACGCAATAAAGGTACCACTGGCAGTAATCCTCCTCCTCCTCCCAAGTCCACGCAGGCAAGGACAGGACGCTCCAGCGATCTCGGGGTGATGTTGGACATGCGGACATTCTTTAGTCTAACACCTCGCCGTAGCCCTTCTGGATCCACCCTCCACCAACGCCTGGACCAGCAGGTAGCCGACTACCTGGCCTTAACTGTGGATGTAGACACTGCGAGCAGCGATGATGAACCCTTGGTCTACTGGGTGCGCAGGCTTGACCAGTGGCCAGAGCTGTCCCAATTTGCCATCCAACTTCTCTCTTGCCCTGCCGCAAGTGTCCTGTCAGAAAGGACCTTCAGTGCAGCTGGAGGCATTGTCACTGAGAAGAGAAGTCGCCTAAGTCACAACAGTGTTCAGTACCTCACCTTTATCAAAATGAATGAGGCATGGATCCCGGAGGGCTACTGCCCGACCGAAGACTAAGTCAGTCCCCACACACAGCATCTCTGCCTGCAGGCCGCTTGACTGCCTTCTCCGCCACCACCAACAGGGTCCAGGACTCTAGGCGGATTCCTGAATTTTTAAGGTCGCTGCTAGCAGCGGCCGCTATACTAATTTTTCTGGTGCGTGTCCATGCCTGCCTAATTTTTCTGGCTGCACTGCGGGCGGCTGCAACAAGAAAACAAAAGGCATGCACATGTGCCCATCCTCCTTTGTGATCATTACCTTGCCGCGGTGAAGGGGCTTGCGTATCACAATGAAGCAATGACCGCCGGCAATATGAGTGTCTCGGGTGGGGGTGGCACACCAAAGATAATAAGGTCGTTGTTTCATTGTGGTCAGACCAAATTTGATCAGCTGGACAGTCACTGTTCTGTCATTCAGCTACATCAGCCGGGCGACCATATGGGCTGTAAAGCCACCATCACCTGCACTCTTGTCATGGTGCGCACCAGTCCAGCACAGCCGTCACTACACAAACGGCTGTTTGCAGTCACTGCATACCTTTCACTGCATCTGTGACTGCACATTGTATTATACCTGGCAGTCAGTGCATACCTTGCACTTGAATGGATGGCAGACTTGCCCTCCATAACTGATTCTCGTGAAAGGCAAGTGGTGTCATCTTTGTCCGCCATAACAGATTCTCGTTAAAGGATTTAAAGTGAATTCATTTCAAAAATAGCAGGTCCTCCCGAGTCCCGTATTGTTATTTTTGGTCACTACCTCGGGGCGGGCATGCCATGCCTGCTGCCTTCCTTACCTGGATGTGTGGTGGTAGCTGTTCCTTAGGCTCCAACTCCGAAATGGAATAGAAACCGGATTCCCTGGCCATTACCCGTGGTCAGTCACCATGGTACTGAGAAACTAGTACCATCGAAAGTTTCACACACTTCAAGGAATGGCAGACTTGCCCTCCATAAAACATTCTTGGCAAATGCTTTCGAGTTGATTTGTCTTCCGCTGGGTCAAGGGTCCATCTGACCACAGATGCCTGGTCTGCAAAGCACAGTCAGGGCAGGTACAGCATGGGTCTCAGCAGGCTCCCACTTCGGACCGGAATCGAACCTTGATTCCCCGGCCATTATCCGTGGTGACAATGGCAGACTTGCCCTCCATAACTGATTCTCGTGAAAGGCCAGTGGTGTCGTCTTTGTCTGCCATAACAGATTCTCGTTAAAGGATTTAAAGTGAATTAGTTTCAAAAACAGCAGGTCCTCCCGAGTCCCGTATTGTTATTTTTGGTCACTACCTCGGGCTGGGCATGCCTGCTGCCCTCCTTGCCTGGATGTGTGGTGGTAGCCATTTGTTAGGCTACAACTCCAGACCGGAATCACACCAGGAAGGGTTCCCCCGCCATTACCTTTGGTCACACGGGCACACTTGCCCTCCATAATAGATTCTCGTTGCAGGTACTGAACAGCAAGTAGAAAATGTAATGTAAAAAAAATAGATGTAAGCTTTAACAATGGTAGAGAAAGAACCATCGAAAGTTGATAAGGCAGATGTAACTAACGGTGGAGCACAGAGAGGATCTGATTACCGGTGATCTGCAGTATCACTGGGAATACAGATGTATACCAGATTATAAGTGATCTGCAGTATCACCGATAATCCGATATACCAGCTAACCTCTGTACTTGAGTAGAGTGTAGTGTTTGGTGTGACAGTAACACTTAGAGGACTGAGCCTCCGTGCAGTGGGGAGTACTGCATGGCTTCCTTCCGAAGACCTGAACTCTCCAAGGTGGGAGGAGTTAGGCTGCGAGTAGGAAGGTAAGTCTGAGAATGACACTCAGGAGAAAGTGTCACTAACAGGACGGGGAACGGCCTCCAAGAGTGAGGTTGGTTCTCGAGGTCAGACAAGGCAGATCGTAACACATGGACAGATAAAGTACAGATACAGAAGGCAGAGGCGGAGTCTAGGTACAGGCAGAGTTCGGCAACAGGGTATCAGAAATATCGAGGTACAAGATCAAGAGGCAGAAGCAGAGTCTAAGGACGAGCTGGGGTTCGGCAACAGAGTATCAGAATAGCAAGGTACAAGATCAGAATACAAGAGGATGGTCAGGCAGGCAGAAGGTCATAACAAATAATCACAATCAAAGTAGTACTTTAAGCTATCAACAGAATCTAGCTAAGTGTAGGATTACAGCTCCAGCTGGTCCCGGCACACTTAAGGATCTGACTACGGGTCTGAGTGCTACCACGTAGTGATCGCAACGCCAGACAAAGAGCAAGTGAACAGCCAGTGGTATATATACACAAGGACCTCTCCAGGACCTCCCTAATTGCTGGACCAATGAGAGTAGTGGAAAATGTCAGCTGACCCGCCTGGTCAGCTGACTCCCTTCTGGCTGTTATTTAAGCTCTGCCTCTGTGCGCGCGCGCGTGTCACTCTGAATCTAGGTGGACTATCAGTCCCAGCCACACCAGTACTGTTCTGCAATGTATCCAGTGAACCGAGTGCGGATTCCGTCGTTACCAATGCGGATTCCGCCGATCCCAATGCGGATTCCGCCGCTCTGCCTATGCGGCATGCGGCGTTTTTTCTGCGTTGTGACGCCATGCTGGACGCGGAAACAGCCGCCTCACCTTGAGAGGCAGCGGCTTTTCCGCGTTTCATCACAGCAGACAGACATTACCTAACCAGACATCACTGAGTGAGGAAGAGCAATCTCGCCATGGTGTGCACTGCGCAGTAGTCCACCACGGCCGTCACAACACAGACAGCTGTTTGCGGTGCATTACACAGTGAGTTTGGTGTGTCAGTGTGAAGCAGTACACTAAGTACACTCCCTGATTGATGTATACACATGCAAGATGTTTGAAAGCACTTTAGGCCTGCAATTTAGCATTCAATGTGATTTCTGCCCTTAAAACGCTGCTTTGCATCAAATCCTGATTTTTCACTGGGACTTTTGGCATGTATCCCACTCCGCCATCTGGGGGTCCAGGTGTTAGACCCCTTGAAACATGTTTTCCATCACTTTTCTGGCCAGCATAAGTGTTTCTAGTTGTACAAGTTCGCCTCCCCATTGAAGTCTATTGCGGTTCGAGAACTTTTCCACGAACTGAACCTTCTGCGGAAGTTCGCGAACAAGGTTTGCGAACCGAAAGTCGGAGGTTCAGCCGATCTCTAGTAGTGACATGTGTTGTGATAATCGCGGCATAAGGCAGTAATTTCCCCGCACTGCTCAGGAATGTCAGCTTTTCATGCGGAAGCTTTTATGAATTGACATTTTGCGAAATGGTCGGTAGAGTCAGCTGTTTTAAGCATTACCGCATGCGGGAATGCTTTATGAATAGAGGCCTAGTGTGGATAATAATATTTTACAAATAGTGACTGTAAAAAATATATTACGATTTACTTCCTGATCACTTTATTATGTGGATAATAATGTTTTACAAACAATAAGTGATAAAATGTTAAAAAACGGTTTAGTTAAATACAATAGATATGTTTAGTATATTTGTAAACGTGATTTGTAAACTTAAATCATCACAAGCGAAGTTTGAAAACGTTAATAATCTCCGCCTTTTTTTCCTGTTGAGCGATAACGATATTTAATATGGGAGTGAATGGTGGCACCCATTTTGTCTACTTGCCTCATGCTCCCAAATTTCCCGCTTCCACTGTAGATGGAGTTGTGCAGTTATAGAGAGTAATAATAACAATAATAACAATAATACAATTTACTAGGTAATAACAATAATACAATTTACTAGGTAATGCCTAATGATGTTGATCCAGGGATTTGATCTGATTGCCATCTGGAGTCGGGAAGGAATTTTTCCCTTTTGGGGCTAATTGGACCATGCCTTGTAAGGGTTTTTTCGCCTTCCTCTGGATCAACAGGGATATGTGAGGGAGCAGGCTGGAGTTGTACTTTGTACTGGTTGAACTCGATGGACGTATGTCTTTTTTCAACCAAAATAACTATGTAACTATGTAACCTATCTAGATTTGTACCGTTTCACCTATATTGACATCACAATTATTTATAAAGCATAGGGAGCCTAGGTAATCAACAAGTATAAACCTTTTATTGAAATATAACCTAATGCCAGCTAAATCTCACAAACTTTTAAAACCATGTAAAACTCTCTTGAATATAGCGATGCAATGATAGGGGTGACCCAGAAGCTTTCCATATCGGTGCACCTATTGATAACAGTCTACCGGTATTCAGTTCTCTTCAGGCCCCTTTAGGCTGGGCTCACATATGACATAGCGTGAAAAAGGTTTTATGGGGGTGCGTTTTCGTTTTTGAATTGCTTTTTTATTGCTTGAACTCGATGGACGTATGTCTTTTTTTCAACCAAAATAACTGTAACTATGTAACAATAGCACTAGATGGCTTAGTGCTGGTGATTCCACAAACAGGCGCTGCAGTTAGCCTAATTGACACAAGATGGCGACATCACACCTCCCACGTGGAAAACACAGACAGGAAGTAATGAGGAAGCCAAAGACAGGAAATAATGTAAAACAGGCACAAAGTGATGCGACAGTCACAGACGTTACAGAGGTTGCAAGTGGTGGAGGGAACGTCTGGAAGAGGTAATTGTGTGATTTTTGTTATGTATTGAGCAGAGCAGAGGTCAGGGTGGACATACTTGTTATATATTGGGCAGAGCAGAGGTCAGGGTGGACATACTTGTTATATATAGGGCAGAGCAGAGGTCGGGGTGGAAATACATGTTATATATTGGACAGAGCAGAGGTCGGGGTGGACATAATTGTTATATATTGGGCAGAGCAGAGGTCGGGGTGAACATACTTGTTATATATTGAGCAGAGCAGAGGTCGGGGTGGACATACTTGTTATACAGTATATTGGGCAGAGCAGAGGTCGGGGTGGGCATACTTGTTATGTATTGGGCAGAGCAGAGGTCGGGGTGGACATACTTGTTATATATTGGCCAGAGCAGAGGTCAGGGTGGACATACTTGTTATATATTGGGCAGAGCAGAGGTCAGGGTGGATATATACTTGTTATATATTGGGCAGAGCAGAGGTCAGGGTGGGCATACTTGTTATATATTGGCCAGAGCAGAGGTCAGGGTGGACATACTTGTTATATATTGGGCAGGGCAGAGGTCGGGGTGGACATACTTGTTATATATTGGGCAGAGCAGAGGTCAGGGTGGACATACTTGTTATATATTGGGCAGAGCAGAGGTCGTGGTGGACGTACTTGTTATATATTGGGCAGAGCAGAGGTCGGGGTGGACATACTTGTTATATATTGGGCAGAGCAGAGATCGGGGCGGGCATACTTGTTATATATAGGGCAGAGCAGAGGTCGGGGTGGAAATACATGTTATATATTGGACAGAGCAGAGGTCGGGGTGGACATAATTGTTATATATTGGGCAGAGCAGAGGTCGGGGTGAACATACTTGTTATATATTGAGCAGAGCAGAGGTCGGGGTGGACATACTTGTTATACAGTATATTGGGCAGAGCAGAGGTCGTGCTGGACATACTTGTTATACAGTATATTGGGCAGAGCAGAGGTCGGGGTGGGCATACTTGTTATGTATTGGGCAGAGCAGAGGTCGGGGTGGACATACTTGTTATATATTGGGCAGAGCAGAGGTCAGGGTGGATATACTTGTTATATATTGGGCAGAGCAGAGGTCAGGGTGGATATGCTTGTTATATATTGGGAAGAGCAGAGGTCGGGGTGGACATACTTGTTGTGTATTGGGCAGAGCAGAGGTCGGGGTGGACATACTTGTTATATATTGGGCAGAGCAGAAGTCAGGGTGGGCATACTTGTTATATATTGGCCAGAGCAGAGGTCAGGGTGGACATACTTGTTATTTATTGGGCAGGGCAGAGGTCGGGGTGGACATACTTGTTATATATTGGGCAGAGCAGAGGTCGGGGTGGGCATACTTGTTATATATTGGGCAGAGCAGAGGTCGGGGTGGGCATACTTGTTATATATTGGGCAGAGCAGAGGTCCGGGTGGGCATACTTATTATATATTGGGCAAAGCAGAGGTCGGCGTGGACATACTTGTTATATATCGGGCAGAGCAGAGGTCAGGGTGAACATACTTGTTATATATCAGGCAGAGCAGAGGTCGGGGTGGACATACTTGTTATATATTGGGCAGAGTACAGGTCGGGGTGGACATACTTGTTATATATTGGGCAAAGCAGAGGTCGGGGTGGACATACTTGTTATATATTGGGCAGAGCACAGGTCGGGGTGGACATACTTGTTATATATTGGGCAAAGCAGAGGTCGGGTTGGACATACTTGTTATATATTGGGCAGAGCAGAGGTCGGGGTGGACATACTTGTTATATATTGGGCAGAGCAGAGATCAGGGTGGACATACTTGTTATATATTGGGCAGAGCAGAGATCAGGGTGGACATACTTGTTATATATTGGGCAGAGCAGAGGTCAGGCTGGACATACTTGTTATATATTGGGCAGAGCAGAGGTCGGGGTGGACATACTTGTTATATGTTGGGCAGAGCAGAGGTCAGGGTGGACATACTTGTTATATATTGGGAAGAGCAGAGGTCGGGGTGGACATACTTGTTATATATTGTGCAGAGCGGAGGTCGGGGTGGACATACTTGTTATATATTGGGCAGAGCGAAGTCGGGGTGGACATACTTGTTATATATTGGGCAGAGCAGAGGTCGGATGGACATACTTGTTATATATTGGGCAGTGCAGAGGTCGGGGTGGACATACTTGTTATATATTGGGCAGAGCAGAGGTCAGGGTGGACATACTTGTTATATATTGGGCAGAGCAGAGGTCGGGGTGGACATACTTGTTTTATATTGGGCAGAGCAGAGGTCGGGGTGGACATACTTATTTTATATTGGGCAGAGCAGAGGTCGGGGTGGACATACTTTGTTACAGAGGAGGTCATAGTACACCTGTCACTATCCTGATCATCCCCCTTGCTGTAATTGCCATACAAGAGACTTTTATATAACTGCTGTGACTTGTTTGCCAAACATCTAGTGGCCCCCCTACACGTGCCATAGATTATGGCTGGCATCTCACCTTCCTAGTAATAACTCACATCACAGAGACAAGAGAAGATGTATATGCAATATAGCCATGTCCCTCCAGTCCTGGCATCTCACCTTCCTAGTAATAATTCAGTCACATCACAGAGACAAGAGAAGCTGTATATGGAATATAGCCATGTCCTTCCAGCACTGGCATCTCACCTTCCTAGTAATAATTCACATCACAGAGACAAGAGAATATGTATATGGAATATAGCCATGTCCCTCCAGTGCCAGCATCTTACCTTCCTAGTAATAATTCACATCACAGAGACAAGAGAAGATGTATATGGAATATAGCCATGTCCCTCCAGTGCCGGCATCTCACCTTCCTAGTAATAATTCAGTCACATCACAGAGACAAGAGGAGATGTATATGGAATATAGCCATGTCCCTCCAGTGCTGGTGTCTCGCCTTCCTAGTAATAATTCAGTCACATCACAGAGACAAGAGAAGATGTGTATGGAATATAGCCATGTCCCTCCAGTGCCGGCATCTCACCTTCCTAGTAATAATTCAGTCACATCACAGAGATAAGAGAAGATATATATGGAATATAGCCATGTCCCCCCAGTGCTGGCATCTCGCCTTCCTAGTAATAACTCACATCACAGAGACAAGAGAAGATGTATATGGAATTTAGCCATGTCCCTCCAGTGCTGGCATCTCACCTTCCTAATAATCAGTGATGCTCGGGTAGTGCTTTTCATTACCCGCCCGGATCCAGATCCGGGTACCCAGATATCCGGATCCGGGTATCCGGATCCGACCTTGCGGATATCCGGATCCGATCCGGATATCCGACCAAATTACCCGCGGGTACCCGACCTATTCGGGTATCCGGATAGAAAACCCGGAAGTGCCCTTTAAATAGCTTTAAAATGGTTTTTAGGGTAAATGATGCATGTAGCATCATGTTTTTTTTAAAGGGAAATACTAATTAATTATTTGGTGGACATAAAATGAAAAAAAAAAAAAAAAAAGCTGTCAATTAACATTACTAGGTTCCAGACAGCCTTCGTGCAGCCCACATTGTGTCCAAAGTCCAATCGCACAACTGGGACATGACAGTTTTCAGCCCAGACACCTCCAAAAAAATGACAGCGCAATTGTGTTTTGGGTTGAATATAGGTGGCGGTATCAGCAGCAGTGGCCTGTGGCACCGTGGCGGCCAGATTGGGAAGGTGAAGATTCCCCTGCGGCCTGAATGGGATGCTGCGGCTTTTCTCCCTGTGGCGGTTGGGGGTTGAGTGGTGCGGCTGGTGGTAGCGGCAGAAGGATGTGGTGGGTCCCGCATTCCACGGCCACTGTCTGCAATGCTGATCCTCCGTGCCAAACCCACCGACGCATCCTCCTCCTCAGAGTCAGAGCTGACATCCCCATCCTGTGGATGGTAGTCACGGTCCTTCATCCCATCATCAACATCATACCCCCCCTCCTCAAAACCCAGAACATCCTCCTCAAACTCCCTGCGGGCGGCTAACAGCCCTGAGTTCAATCGTGGCGCCTGGATCGAAAAGCTCGCTGATTGAGGGTAGGCTGCCCGCTGGGGGCGACACTGACACGGCAGACCTTCTGAGGGTGGACGTAATGTTGCTCCTAGAGATGAGCGTAATGACGTAATTACAATTTCGTGAAATTTCGCATAATTAGTGTAATTACGATTATGGCCGTAAGTACATAATCGTAATGAAGAGGGATTTCGCAAAATTTCGCGTAAGCGTAATTTTCGCATTACAGTGGGTATTACGAAATGAATGCGTATGGCCATGCTCCCAAGCGGAAAAGTTGACGCATGGATCAATGTTAGGTAGCCGCCGACTTTAAGGGTTAATAGCAAAGCCCCCTTAAATGCTAAGAGCCTCAAATTTGGAGAATATATTAAGGAGATCAGAAGGAATAAGAGAAATTTTTTTTTTTTTTCAAAAAGACCTTATAGTTTTTGAGAAAATCGATTTTTTAAGTTTCAAGGGGAAAAATGTCTTTCAAATGCGGAAAATGTCAGTTTTTTTTGCACAGGTAACAATAGTGTATTATTTTCATAGATTCCCCCAAGTGGGAAGAGTTTTACTTACTTCGTTCTGTGTGGGAAATATATAAAAAAAAACGACGTGGGGTCCCCCCTCCCAGACCTCTTTAACCCCTTGTCCCCCATGCAGGCTGGGATAGCCAGAATGCGGAGCACCGGCCGCGTGGGGCTCCGCACCCTGACTATACCAGCCCGCATGGTCCATGGATTGGGGGGTCTCGGAAGGGGAGGGGCAGCCAAGCTTTCCCCTCCCCCTCCGAGCCCTTGTCCAATCCAAGGACAAGGGGCTCTTCTCCACCTCCGATGGGCGGTGGAGGTGGAGGCCGTGATTTCCTGGGGGGGGGGGGGGGGGGTCATGGTGGCATCTGGGAGTCCCCTTTAAAAAGGGGTCCCCCAGATGCCCACCCCCCCTCCCAGGAGAAATGAGTATAGAGGTACTTGTACCCTTTACCCATTTCCTTTAAGAGTTAAAAGTAAATAAACACACAAACACTTAGAAAAAGTATTTTAATTGAACAAAAAACATAACCACGAAAAAAGTACTTTAATATTCTTAATTAACCATTAATACTTACCTGTCCCTTTAAATAAATGATCCCTCGCAATAGCCTCGGAAATGTTCTATCAGTTACAATGTAACAAAGTTATTACAATGTAACAACTTTGTTACATTGTAACTACGCCGCACCCGACGTCACTCGCCGCTCAGCCGCCGCATACGCGTCCTGCACGGACCCGACAGAGCTCTGAGCTATATAACTCAGAGCTCTAAGCATCTTTGAATTTGGGCTCCAAGGAGGAGCCCCATTGGTCCTTAGCAGACCAATGGGGTTCCTTCAAATCAGAAGGAACCCCATTGGTCTGCTATGGGGCTCCTTGGAGCCCAAATTCAAAGATGCTCGCTGTATAAAGCATAAGGGGGTGTACACACATTTAATGTTAATTGGACAATCTTACCCCTTCCATGTAGTATGAGGGCTTGCCTGCACCATCTGTTCATTGTATTTAAAAATGTTTGTCCTCATACTACCTGAATGTGGTCAAATTGGCCAATCAATACTGGATGTGTGTAAGTGTTCCAAATACTGAAATTGGCATATCAGACCAGATTCATCACTGTGTTACCAATGGCTGGAGTGACACAGACTTTACAGTATATAGCTGAGATATGTGTGACTGTTATACCAGGTAATGGGGGAATGTTTAGTGATATGAAGGGTGTGAGCAGAATCCAGGCACATACATCTCTCAGGAGAGAGCTTATGTTATCAGTGACTGGCTTTATATGGCTGAGAAGTGGCTGATGGGAATGTTATACCAGGTAATGGGGGAATGTTTAGTGATATGAAGGGTGTGAGCAGGATCCAGGCGCATACATCTCTCAGGAGAGCTTATGTTATCAGTGACTGGCTTTATATGGCTGAGAAGTGGCTGATGGGAATGTTATACCAGGTAATGGGGAATGTTTAGTGATATGAAGGGTGTGAGCAGAATCCAGCCGCATACATCTGTAAGGAGAGCTTGTGTTATCAGTGACTGGCTTTATATGGCTGAGAAGTGGCTGATGGGAATGTTATACCAGGTAATGGGGGGATGTTTAGTGATATGAAGGGTGTGAGCAGAATCCAGGCGCATACATCTGTAAGGAGAGCTTATGTTATCAGTGACCAGCTTTATATGGCTGAGAAGTGGCTGATGGGAATGTTATACCAGGTAATGGGGGAATGGTTAGTGATATGAAGGGTGTGAGCAGAATCCAGGTGCATACATCTGTAAGGAGAGCTTATGTTATCAGTGACTGGCTTTATATGGCTGAGAAGTGGCTGATGGGAATGTTATACCAGGTAATGGGGGGATGGTTAGTGATATGAAGGGTGTGAGCAGAATCCAGGCACATACATCTCTCAGGAGAGCTTATGTTATCAGTGACTGGCTTTATATGGCTGAGAAGTGGCTGATGGGAATGTTATACCAGGTAATGGGGGAATGTTTAGTGATATGAAGGGTGTGAGCAGAATCCAGGTGCATACATCTGTAAGGAGAGCTTATGTTATCAGTGACTGGCTTTATATGGCTGAGAAGTGGCTGATGGGAATGTTATACCAGGTAATGGGGGAATGGTTAGTGATATGAAGGGTGTGAGCAGAATCCAGGCACATACATCTGTAAGGAGAGCTTATGTTATCAGTGACCAGCTTTATGTGGCTGAGAGATGCTTGATGGGAATGTTATACCAGGTAATGGGGGAATGTTTAGTGATATGAAGGGTGTGAGCAGAATCCAGGCGCATACATCTGTAGGGAGAGCTTATGTTATCAGTGACTGGCTTTATATGGCTAAGAAGTGGCTGATGGGAATGTTATACCAGGTAATGGGGGAATGTTTAGTGATATGAAGGGTGTGAGCAGAATCCAGGCACATACATCTGTAAGGAGAGCTTATGTTATCAGTGACCAGCTTTATATGGCTGAGAAGTGGCTGGTGGGAATGTTATACCAGGTAATGGGGGAATGTTTAGTGATATGAAGGGTGTGAGCAGAATCCAGCCGCATACATCTGTAAGGAGAGCTTATGTTATCAGTGACCCGCTTTATATGGGTGAGAAGTGGCTGATGGGAATGTTATACCAGGTAATGGGGAATGTTTAGTGATATGAAGGGTGTGAGCAGAATCCAGGCGCATACATCTGTAAGGAGAGAGCTTATGTTATCAGTGACTGGCTTTATATGGCTGAGAAGTGGCTGATGGGAATGTTATACCAGGTAATGGGGGATGGTTAGTGATATGAATAGTGTGAGCAGAATCCAGGCGCATACATCTGTAAGGAGAGCTTATGTTATCAGTGACTGGCTTTATATGGCTGAGAAGTGGCTGATGGGAATCTTATACCAGGTAATGGGGGAATGTTTAGTGATATGAAGGGTGTGAGCAGAATCCAGGCGCATACATCTGTAAGGAGAGCTGATGTTATCAGTGACTGGCTTTATATGGGTGAGAAGTGGCTGATGGGAATGTTATACCAGGTAATGGGGGAATGGTTAGTGATATGAAGGGTGTGAGCAGAATCCAGGCGCATACATCTGTAAGGAGAGCTTATGTTATCAGTGACCGGCTTTATATGGCTGAGAAGTGGCTGATGGGAATGTTATACCAGGTAATGAGGGAATGTTTAGTGATATGAAGGGTGTGAGCAGAATCCAGGTGCATACATCTGTAAGGAGAGCTTATGTTATCAGTGACTGGCTTTATATGGCTGAGAAGTGGCTGATTGGAAAGTTATACCAGGTAATGGGGGAATGTTTAGTGATATGAAGGGTGTGAGCAGAATCCAGGCGCATACATCTGTAAGGAGAGCTTATGTTATCAGTGACTGGCTTTATGGCTGAGAAGTGGCTGATGGGAATGTTATACCAGGTAATGGGGGAATGTTTAGTGATATGAAGGGTGTGAGCAGAATCCAGGCGCATACATCTCTCAGGAGAGAGCTTATGTTATCAGTGACTGGCTTTATATGGCTGATAAGTGGCTGATGGGAATGTTATACCAGGTAATGAGGGAATGTTTAGTGATATGAAGGGTGTGAGCAGAATCCAGGCGCATACATCTGTAAGGAGAGCTTATGTTATCAGTGACTGGCTTTATATGGGTGAGAAGTGGCTGATGGGAATGTTATACCAGGTAATGGGGGAATGTTTAGTGATATGAAGGGTGTGAGCAGAATCCAGGCGCATACATCTGTAAGGAGAGCTTATGTTATCAGTGACCGGCTTTATATGGCTAAGAAGTGGCTGATGGGAATGTTATACCAGGTAATGGGGGAATGTTTAGTGATATGAAGGGTGTGAGCAAAATCCAGGTGCATACATCTGTAGGGAGAGCTTATGTTATCGGTGACTGGCTTTATATGGCTGAGAAGTGGCTGATGGGAATGTTATACCTGGTAATGGGGGAATGTTTAGTGATATGAAGGGTGTGAGCAGAATCCAGGCACATACATCTGTAAGGAGAGCTTATGTTATCAGTGACTGGCTTTATATGGCTGAGAAGTGGCTGATGGGAATGTTATACCAGGTAATGGGGGAATGTTTAGTGATATGAAGGGTGTGAGCAGAATCCAGGCGCATACATCTGTAAGGAGAGCTTATGTTATCAGTGACTGGCTTTATATGGCTGAGAAGTGGCTGATGGGAATGTTATACCAGGTAATGGGGGAATGTTTAGTGATATGAAGGGTGTGGGCAGAATCCAGGCGCGTACATCTGTAAGGAGAGCTTATGTTATCAGTGACTGGCTTTATATGGCTGAGAAGTGGCTGATGGGAATGTTATACCAGGTAATGGGGGAATGTTTAGTGATATGAAGGGTGTGAGCAGAATCCAGGCGCATACATCTGTAAGGAGAGCTTATGTTATCAGTGACTGGCTTTATATGGCTGAGAAGTGGCTGATGGGAATGTTATACCAGGTAATGGGGGAATGTTTAGTGATATGAAGGGTGTGAGCAGAATCCAGCCACATACATCTCTCAGGAGAGCTTATGTTATCAGTGACTGGCTTTATATGGCTGAGAAGTGGCTGATGGGAATGTTATACCAGGTAATGGGGGAATGTTTAGTGATATGAAGGGTGTGAGCAGAATCCAGGCGCATACATCTCTCAGGAGAGAGCTTATGTTATCAGTGACTGGCTTTATATGGCTGAGAAGTGGCTGATGGGAATGTTATACCAGGTAATGGGGGATGGTTAGTGATATGAATAGTGTGAGCAGAATCCAGGCGCGTACATCTGTAAGGAGAGCTTATGTTATCAGTGACTGGCTTTATATGGCTGAGAAGTGGCTGATGGGAATGTTATACCAGGTAATGGGGGAATGTTTAGTGATATGAAGGGTGTGAGCAGAATCCAGGCGCATACATCTGTAAGGAGAGCTTATGTTATCAGTGACTGGCTTTATATGGCTGAGAAGTGGCTGATGGGAATGTTATACCAGGTAATGGGGGAATGTTTAGTGATATGAAGGGTGTGAGCAGAATCCAGCCACATACATCTCTCAGGAGAGCTTATGTTATCAGTGACTGGCTTTATATGGCTGAGAAGTGGCTGATGGGAATGTTATACCAGGTAATGAGGGAATGTTTAGTGATATGAAGGGTGTGAGCAGAATCCAGGCGCATACATCTGTAAGGAGAGCTTATGTTATCAGTGACTGGCTTTATATAGCTGAGAAGTGGCTGATGGGAATGTTATACCTGGTAATGGGGGGATGGTTAGTGATATGAAGGATGTGAGCAGAATCCAGGCACATACATCTGTAAGGCGAGCTTATGTTATCAGTGACTGGCTTTATATGGCTGAGAAGTGGCTGATGGGAATGTTATACCTGGTAATGGGGGGATGGTTAGTGATATGAAGGATGTGAGCAGAATCCAGGCGCATACATCTGTAAGGAGAGCTTATGTTATCAGTGACTGGCTTTATATGGCTGAGAACTGGCTGATGGGAATGTTATACCAGGTAATGGGGGAATGTTTAGTGATATGAAGGGTGTGAGCAGAATCCAGGCGCATACATCTGTAAGGAGAGAGCTTATGTTATCAGTGACTGGCTTTATATGGCTGAGAAGTGGCTGATGGGAATGTTATACCAGGTAATGGGGGAATGTTTAGTGATATGAAGGGTGTGAGCAGAATCCAGGCGCATACATCTCTCAGGAGAGCTTATGTTATCAGTGACTGGCTTTTTATGGCTGAGAAGTGGCTGATGGGAATGTTATACCAGGTAATGGGGGAATGTTTAGTGATATGAAGGGTGTGAGCAGAATCCAGGCGCATACATCTGTAAGGAGAGCTTATGTTATCAGTGACTGGCTTTATATGGCTGAGATGTGGCTGATGGGAATGTTATACCAGGTAATGGGGGGATGGTTAGTGATATGAAGGGTGTGAGCAGAATCCAGGCACATACATCTGTAAGGAGAGCTTATGTTATCAGTGACTGGCTTTATATGGCTGAGAAGTGGCTGATGGGAATGTTATACCAGGTAATGGGGGGATGGTTAGTGATATGAAGGGTGTGAGCAGAATCCAGGCGCATACATCTCTCAGGAGAGAGCTTGCAGGGAGTAGTAGAGTGTTATTGTAGGGTAGTCGGCCTTTATTCCTGAGAATGGTACAAAGTATCTATATGGTGGATTAGGTTAGATAATTGCCCCTCAGGGATGGAGACACAGAGAAGAATATAATCTGTGAATAGTGCGGAGTGGAGCTGTGACTGGCCGATCCTGTATGCCATGGAATACTTAGCCCATAAGATCCTCGTGGAGCAGCTGCCATCTTGTGTGGCTGGATAGTGTGCTGGTAACTGGGCACTGCCTTTGTCATGGGAGAGCAGGGTTGGAATCCTGGCTAGGGTCAGTATCTATTCAGTAAGGAGTGCTTAGGCAAGACTCGCTAACACTGCAGGGTGGACCCTTGTGCTTAGCCTTAGTGGCTGCAGCCCTTGAGCGCTTTGAGCCCGACAGGAGAAAAAGCACTATACAAATGTCAGGATTATTATTATCTTCAGCTGGTACTTCTCACATATGCTTACTCTCTGTTTTACCATATTTCTATTTATTCCACTGTTTCTCATATGTATTATGCTATAAATCATGCATCTAAATACACCTGTTATCATCTGTGGTTATTACTGCAGTCACAGGAGGTTTATGTTTATCCCAGCCATTATGGAAGGCCGGCCTGTATCTCTTCCTTTTTCCTAGCAGCTGGTCATAGCAACATTCACTAATGCCGGCAGCCAATAATATGCTTTACAATCAGGTTGTTGCAGATCAGGGGAGGTCTCAGGGAGGGAGGTTCTGAAGGAGCAGGATCTGTCCATTGTGTCCATTTCCATAAGATAGTCCCACCGGATAACCATACTGAATGTGCAGGATACCGCAGCTTATTGGATATTATCACCCCCTAGCAAATTATGTTATTTTCTGTGTTCTGTTTATTACTGCTAATATCTTACTGCAATACTATGTTATCATTTTCAGAACTAAGATTTAAGTTCAAAGAACAAGAGCGGTATGTGAGGAGTGATCAGCAGTCTATGGAGGAGGGTGACACGATGGGGACAATTAAAGAGGAAGAAGAAGAGACATATGTGAGGAGTGATCAGCAGTCTATGGAGGACGGTGACATGATGAGGGCAATTAAAGAGGAAGAAGAAGAGACCTATGTGAGGAGTGATCAGCAGGCCGTGAAGGAGGGTGACATGATGAGGGCAATTAAAGAGGAAGAAGAAGAGACATATGTGAGGAGTGATCAGCAGTCTATGGAGGACGGTGACATGATGAGGGCAATTAAAGAGGAAGAAGAAGAGACCTATGTGAGGAGTGATCAGCAGTCTATGGAGAAGGGGGACATGATGGGGGCAATTAAAAAGGAAGAAGAGGAGACGTATGAGGGAAGTGATCAGAAATCTATGGAGGAGGCTTATGTGATGAGGACAAAGAAAGAGGAGGAAGAAGAGATGTATGTGAGGAGTGATCAGCGGTCTGCAGAGGAGGGTGACATGATGGGGACAACTATGGAGAAGGACCCTCTTACAGAGAGCAGAACAGGTGAGTGATCAGTATTAATATGTCTTTGGATGCAGCTGATAGAGAATATAGTCACATGCACTGTTACACTGCACACCTCTCACCTTGCTGCTGTACTGTATGTGGAAGGCCTCTCCTTACACACAAAGATAATGGCTAAATGAAAATATTGTAAACACAGAAGCGCCTGGGGCTGTTCCTATCCCCAATGTCCAATGATATAAATAATACAATGTTCTTCTTGTTCATTTCTTTTCTTTTTTTTTTTTCAGAATCAGAATCTTTTATTTCGCCAAGCACGACTGGGTCGTGCCCGGAATTGGGCTTGGCACGTACAGGGTACTGATACACAATATAGTTACAGATACAGGACAGGACATGCAGTAGGAACATAACATTTACAGAATACAGAACATTATATGACCTTTATGCGGAGGAGGACAGTGTGGCATAGGTTATAATACAAAAAAAGCCAAAAGGTATGCTTTAGCTGGAGCGCAGTCTATGTGCGGAGTGCTTCAGTGTGTGTGTCATGGTATTGTGGGGTGGGGATGGCCATTTCCATGGAGAGAGTTCAGGAGGTTGACAGCCGATGGAAAGAAGCTGTTCTTGTGTCTTGAGGTCCTGGTGTAGATGGAGCGGAACCGGAGCTTCCGGCTCGAGGGGAGCTGGTTAAAGAAGCGGTAGCCTGGGTGTGAGCGGTCATTTGCGATCTTTAATGCTCTGGTGTTCAGCCTGGAGTGGTAGAGGAGGTCCAGAGTGGGAAGGGATCTTCCGATGATTCTCTCCGCAGATCTGATGACCCTCTGCAGTTTGAGCCTGTCGCTGGCGGAGGAGCTGGCGTACCAGACCAGGATGGATGAGCATAGGACGGATTCGATTGTGGCTGAGTAGAAGTTTGTCAGAAGTTTTTGGACCACACCGAACTTTTTCAGTTGGCGGAGAAAGAAAAGTCTCTGTTGGGCTTTCCTCTGTGTTAAGGCAGTGTTGGCGTTCCACCTCAGGTCATTTGAGATAGTTGTGCCCAGTAGGCGGACACTGGGGACTCTTTCTACTTCCTTGCCATCAATGTGGATTGGAGGTGGGGTAGAGGCGTGTCTCCTGAAATCAACGATCATCTCTACCGTTTTCGCTGTGTTTAGGACCAGACCGTTCTCTCTGCACCAGCAGCATATATTTCCGACCTGGTGGCGGTACGCCTTCTCATCATTTTTGGTGATGAGACCTACAATGGTCGTGTCATCAGCAAATTTGATTACCTTTACTGAGTCTGACGTGGATTTGCAGTTGTTCGTATACAGCGAGAACAGAAACGGCGACAGGACGCAACCTTGTGGAGCCCCTGTGTTTGTGATTCTAGGTTGCGAGGAGATGGTGCCTAACCTGACGACCTGGGACCTGTTGGTGAGGAAGTCCGTGATCCACAGGCGTAGGGTGGGGTGGACTCCCAGCTCAGCAAACACTTTTTTTTTTTTTTTTTTTTTACTATTTTATTGTTCAGATGATCGTTAAAATCCTTTTTTTAATGATCATCTGAACAATCATGAATCAGATTCAATTTTATTTGGCCAAATAAGTTCACCTGTACAAAGAATTTGACTTTACGGTTACTTAACAGACACAAATGAAATACAAGGAGAGACAGTATAGATATTACAAGTCAAGCACAGTATATAAGTTATAGTGGTAGTAAACATGGTGAGAAGTGTTCATTTTCAGTTCTATGCTGTAATGCTTTCCAGTCCTAGCAGCTCTAGCGTGGTTCTGCATTAAGCATGGCTTCTGCCTGAGGGAAGTTCTGTGCCTGGAAGTTTTTGTTGTGACTGACTGGTATCTCACTCCTGAAGGCATAAGCTGGAGGATGGAGTGAGCATGGTGGGAGGGGATCAGAGGCAATCTTGGTCGTTTTCTTTCTCCACCTGCTAGCATAAAGTTCTTGCGTGGAAGGTAAGCTGCAGCCAATTATTCTTTCTGCTGATTGGATGATGTGCTGCAATCTCACCTTTTCTCATACGGAGCATGAGCCAAACAGTCATGGTTGATGTTGTGATGGATTTGATGATCACAGTAAAGACCTGCAGCATTAATTTTTGTAGTAAGCAAAACGTATTCAGCTGCCGTAGGTGGTACATCCTCTCTTGCACTTTCTTGATAGTGACTTTATTGTTATCCCATTTAAAGTTGTTAGAGATTAAGGACCCAAGACATTTGAATGCCTCTACTTGGGTCTCTGTAGATGCATGTCTGATTAAGAGGAGATATTATCATCCCCATGGGCTGAAGATCATTAAGTTCCAAGTTGCTGCTGCTGCACCAGGAAGCTAGTCTAACCTTCTGTCTCCTGATGGTGAAGAAATTGGTCATCCATTTGCAGATGGATTCAGGAGTGCTTAGCTGGGAGAGCTTGCTGTGTAACAGTGATGGTTTTATAGTGTTGAATGCAGAGCTGAAAAGCTGAAATCCACAGATAGAATTCTGTCATAGGTTCCTGGGGAGTCCAGATGCTCTAGTAAATAATGAAGACACATTGTTACAGCATCATCTGCAGACTTATTTGACCTCAGTGTTCTCCCCAGAATTTTTCTCCAGCCGGGTGGCATGGAAAAGTAGCCGGGTGGTGCGAGACGGGGAAATTTGGTGGTTATGGAGGTTATTGCTGTGCTCCACACGGGAGTGTTTGTTGCATGTCAGATGTTAATGCTGCTGAGAGAAAAGTAAGGGTGGTCGGGGGTGGGGGGGATGTGGCGGGTCAAGGGGTATTGCATATCTCATAGTGCGCATACCTTGTAGTCTCTCTACACTGGCTCAAGAGTTCATTCTTTACTTTGTGCAATGGACCACTTTGCACAGACTTTTGCTGGACAGTTTTCACAGCACAGAGTAACTGCCAGAGTTAGCTCACAGGCTGACATTATAAGGAAAAAAAAACAAAAACAAAACATATACCAGAAGGTCAGATGATAATGGCCAATATGGGGGATATGTGCAGGAGTAAACTAACCTATCACTAACAATGATCAGAAAAAAAAAAGACCACAATTAATCACAAGCCTGATCATCATTCAGAAAATGTTGTTTTGCAGTTTAGGTGCACACCATATTGGCCAACACAATGCACACCGCAGCACCGAGAGATAGCTTAAAAAAAAAGCAAATAAATAAGTGTTGTTGGTTATTAGCAGCTGTGTTACAAAATGCTGGGTAAGCTGATCAGACCTCCAACGCAATCCAGTACTAAATAACAAAACCGAGATCAGCGCACAAGGAAAACTTCTAAAGGGCAACCTACACTCCCACAGAGTGAGAAATAACACTAGCAAAATGAAGGTGACAGCCAAAAGCAGAGTGAAAGAAGATCGGCAACTTACCCACGTATAAGACTCAAGGAGATAAGCTCGCTATTCTAGCTGACTGGCTGTCACGCTGCTAAACTTCTCGTTCGTGGAGGAACGCTCCCAGCCGCCCACAGCATTCAGAACAGATAGTCCCGCCTCTTATGCCACCAAGCCAATGAGCATTCTCGAGGCACCAGGCATCACAAATACAGCCTGCCAGGAAGTGCGAGGTCTCCTACGTAGAGGAGAGTGGCTCACGCAGCGCACGCGGAGCGCAGTACTTTTCCTATGCCCGCCGGGAACATCTAAAAATGTATGTGCATAAAAGCCAGGTGCGAGATGACTGCCCAGCGCGAGATGGCATCCGGGTGGGCGCCCAACTTACCCGGGCGGAGCGCCCACCTATTTGATGCTGGGGAGAACACTGGACCTATAAGCAAATTGCAGAGAGTCCAGTAGGGGATCTGTGATGGGAGTCAGATAAGCCATTATCCATTTTTCAAATGATTTTATGACCAATGATGCAATGGCAACTGGCCTACAGTATAGTCATTTATACATATACATTTTGATTTTTTTTTTTAAGAACTGGGACAATGAGCATTTAAAACAGGAGATTAAGAGGCCAGGTGACTGTTCAGAGTTCCATCTGCAGGTGAGCCAAAGAAATGCAGTTTCCAATATGAGATGAGACATCTGCTGGTGGATAGCGGAAGTCCATGCAAAAGGTACCCAGTGGTGAACACAGTCCTCTACGCCAAAAGTGCACCTGGATCCCGGAGAGCTTGCCTCTTCTTCTAAGCCTCACTGCCTGATTCAGCACTGTAGCTCCACTGGTCAAAATCCCCAGAAGGCTAAGAGTAGATGAAATATCCAGGGGTAGATCAGGTACAGCTACAGTGCTGACCGTAATTATTCATACCCGTGGCAAATCTTGACTTAAAGTTACTTTTATTCTACCAGCAAGTAATTTTGTGATGGGAAATGACATAGGTGTCTCTCAAAAGATAGTAAGGCGATGTACAAGAGGCATTATGGTGGGGAAAAAAAAAAACATTTCACAGATTTTATTTACATTTCAGCAAAAAGTGTCCAGTCCAAAATCAGTCATATCCTTCATAAACTGTCACAATCTGTGGGAAAATCCAAAGTTCTATCCCATTCCAAATAGCCCAAGCTTTTCTACAGCATCCTAATTAGCCTGATTAATTGGGAACAGCTGTTTTAATCAACTGAACAGGTGAAAAACAGCAGCTCTCTGCAGTTGGTTTGTGGACAGTCATGGCTAGGACAAAGGAGCTCAGTGAGGACCCGTGGCTGCGCATTGTGGCTGCTTACAAGTCAGGAAAGGGATACAAGGCCATTTCTAAAGGTTTTCAAGTTCCAGTGGCTGCAGTGCAAAGTATTATTAAAAAAATACAGGATGTTCTGCATTGTGGAAAATCTCAGAGGACCTGTTGGAAGCCAAAAGCGACACTTATACTTGCCAGGAGGATAGTGAGAGAGGTTAAAAAGAATCTAATTCCAATGTCATCCTGGTGAATCTGTGCTCTGCTGATGGCAATGTCTCAAGGCAGACAATCCGACGGACACTGCTCACTGCTGGATTCCATGGATGCAGACCAAGGAGGACGCCGCTTCTTCAGATAAGGCACACAAAAGCTCACGTTGCCTTTGCAGATGCTCATCTGGACAAAGAAAAGGATTCTGGTCTTTTGTGTTATGGTCAGATGAAATAAAAATTGAATTGTTTGGTCACAATGATGTTTCCTTCATTTGGCGTGTAAAAGGAGAAGCTTTCAACCCAAAGAACACCATCCCCACTGTGAAACATGGTGGTGGGAACCTAATGCTTTGGAAGTATTTTTCAGCCAATGGACCATGGAACCTAATCACAGTAAATGGCACCATGAAAAAAGAGCAATAGTGTACGAGGATTCTCAATGATAACATCCGGCAGTCTGCAGAGAAACTTGGCCACCAGTGGACATTTCAGCATGGCAGTAGCCCAAAGCACACAGCAAAAGTGGTGAAGAAATGGTTAGCAGACAACAACATTAACGTATTGGAGTGGCCCAACCAGAGTCCTGATTTGAATCCAATTGAGAATCTGTGGAGGGAGCTAAAGATCAGGTTGATGGCAAGAAGACCCTTCAACCTGAAAGATTGGAGCTCATTGCTAAAGATGAATGGGAAAAAATACCTGTGGAGTAGGGCTGAACGATTTCCGATTTTAAACCAAAAATCGTGATCAGGCCCAAGACGGTCTTCAGATTGTCAAAGTAGCGGTTATGCAGCGGTTTTCGCCACCGCTGCTGGTACCTACACTGCTCCCGGGCCTCCTCCTCCTCCACTCCCGGGATCTGCCCCCTCCTCCAGTAAGTTCTGATCCCATTCAGCATTTGGCATGCTCACATCAGCCTCGCCCACTAGATGGCGCCTGAGCTCCTGTGTATGCAGCACAAAGTGTCACACCCTCCACTTGGAGCCCCGTTTAGAAGAAAGTGCAGGAGGGATTTGGTGCAGACTGGAGCCTGTGTGGGTGAAGGCAGGACCGGCAGCAGCAGCTCTTTCCCCTTCACTTTCCTTTATGTCCTCCTCCCCCCATAGTGTGTCCCTATCAGTATGGGCTCTCCTGACCTCCTGCTCATAGTGGGATTATTCCTCAGACTCTCTCAGGAGAGCAGCTCTGCCTTAGTTTCCGGTGCACTGTAAGATGCATCTAATGCTGGAGAACATCTCCTCTGTGTCACTACAGACTTACGGTCCTGTAAGTGGCTCATCCATGCCTCGCTGCTGCTGAGGATGTGACTTGCTGGAACTTTACTGTGATCTTTTCTTCTCTTCCAGGTGCATGGGGGGATGGGCGACACTAATCACATACAGCTCACTGACTGTTCATCCTGCCAGTTGTCATTGTGCTGCTGTTTGAACTTTTCTTAATCCTTTTGTAATGCCTGGTACACACGATGCAACTTTCCATCAGATTGACGGTCAAATCAATTATTTCCTACAGGTCCAATCTGATTTCCAACACCCATACTTTGAGCAATCTATGATTATTCCAATAGTTTAGCTCGAAGGCAATGCAAGAGACATAATTACCAGAGAAAAGTACCTTCTGTGAGCAAAAGGTAAATAAAATTGCAAGCTTACTACAATGAAGTTGCAAAAAGTTCCAATATTTATTTATCATCAAAAAAACACACATGGACAGACAATTAAAAGCAATAAAATATTCCCCTAGTGCTGATTATAATCAGAATTCCTGGGTAGTTGTCCCTACAATTAATAATAGCTTAAATGTGGATATAGTTATCATTGGTAAGCTGAGAGGTGTGCACAGAAAACTTTAGTGCCCAGAGGTGGAGTGAATTAGACCGCAAATAACATTGCTGGACACCCAAGAATGAAAAAATATAATATAAAAATATATATATATATATATATATATATATATATATATATATATATATATATATATATATAGTATTATTCCATGGCAAAATATATATGTGCGTGTTTGGCACATGTATATCTGCAAAAAACCTCAAAAAGTCCCTCAAATATCTGAGAGCTGCCTGTGTGTATATGCTGTATACATACACAGCGCTCACTCGTGCTACAAAAAAAAGTGCTGTATATGAAGAAAGGGTATGCAGCAATATGAATAGAGTACCATAAAAACCTGTGAACAAAAACAAATAATACAGTGATAAACAAGTGAAAAACCAGTGCTGTAGCTTACCACTGAGAGGGGGAGCCAGGAACGGCGCATAGAAGGTACTTTTCGCTGGTAATTACGATTTCCAATCATTTTACAGATTGATTTTTCGATCCTTTCTATAAAAAAATGATTGGAAATCAGATTGCACCTGTTGGAAAATAATCGATTTGACCGTCAATCTGATAGAATATTGAATCATTTATGCTTTCAAAAGAAGAAAAAGAAAAGTGACCGGCACGGCGTCGCCTAGGAATTCAGGGGAAGGGGGGGGGGGCACACCTCCGGAATACAGTTGGTAGGGTATGCACCTTCAATGTGCTCAGGATAGAAACAATACACAGTATTCCATATGCAAAGTAGAGTGAATACCAGGCACTACTGTAAGGTTTGTAGCCTCGATATATTTAATAACAGTCCTCGTGACTATACATCCATTACAGCAAATAACATTGCAGAATTGGTTGACATACCCTATTGACGTGACAGCCGTGGGGCAATGTGGGATCAGCGGTCCACCTGATGACCATTTCGCTTAACATAAGCTTCTTCTAAGGCTCCGTGCACAAGCGATTTCCCATCCCAGGGCAAATTTAACTATCAGGCTTCCGACGCTGCACTTGTGACGTCGCAGCACGTCCCTTCCGCCATCTAATGTAGCGCCCACGCGTACTATTGCTCACGTGCCACGCGACCATCTGACAGGAAGTGATGTGCGCTCCACAGTGGTTCTCGCATAGTCCAGGCCCTTGGACATATGCAGATTCACCACAAGATGGTGCTAAATGTAAGAAAAGGCTCTGCACATCAGATGTTATAATGGGCATTCCTCCTTGTTGCATTAAAACACATTTTTATTGAAACATCTAAAATATATAAATTCTTCAAAGATTCTAAACCTAAAAAACAAAGTAACCAGAGGCCTTTGCTCAGGCAGGTGCCATCCCACTTGCAGGACACCCGTGACGTGCTGAAAAGCATCGAGAGGGAGTCTTGGAAAAACGGCGTCATCTTGGTTACTATCGACGCAGTAAATTTGTATAATAGGATCCCTCATGAAGCAGGAGTTGAGGCTGTCAGAACCTTCCTCCTGAGAAGTAATAAGGATGAAGAATATGTTGAGTTTATATGTGAGTGCCTCATGTTTGTTTTGACGCATAATGCATTTACATTTGATGGCAGGTGGTACTGGCAGCTGTCGGGCACAGCCATGGGGACATCGGTGTCATGCACGTACGCCAACTTGTTTTTGGCATGGTGGGAGGTGAAGTACATGTATGGCCCTGATGTACCCCATGGTAGTTGCCTCAGGAGATGGTCCAGATTTGTAGATGATATCCTGGTGTACTGGTCCGGAACATGTGATGCCCTGAAGCAGTTTGTCCAATATCTAAATGATGGGAAGGAAAATATGCAGTTTACATATGAATGGAGTGAAGAGAAAGTTGCATATTTAGATCTGGAATTAATGATTAGTAAGAATAAGTTCATTTCAAAGGGATACAGGAGACCTGTGAGTAAGAATTTTTTCCTCCATAGAAAAAGCTATCACCCGGAACACACTTTCAAGTCCCTACCGTATGGACAATTTCTTAGGTTGAGACGAAATAATACTGGACTTGAAGATTTCCTCGGGCAAGCGGAGGAATTAAAGCAAAAGCTAGAAGGGAGAGGGTATGAGGTGGACAATCTAGTCCTTGAATAAGCACAAAAGGTGGATAGATATAATATTATAAAAGGAAAAGGGGAAAAAAGAAAAAACTAATGTGGAACCAAGCAACAGATTAACCTTTGTTTTTGACTTCACACCAATGCATGAGGAAATAAAACAGAGCATCATGAAGAATTGGAAAATAATCCAGAGGGACCCAATTCTAAGGGAAATATACAAACAACCTCCATTAATTACATTTAAGAGGGCTCTCACGATAGGGAATAAACTCACAACCAGTGAATTTAAAATAGAAATGAAGGAGGCACTCAACTGGCATATAAACTTGCGTTTATCAATACAGTAGCGCACACGACATGTTTCGGGGTTTCCCCCTTCCTCAAGTGTACATGCAACCTCACCAACACAGCAAACTTATGAACATCAATAGTCCACACCCAAATTGCAAGACCCTCCTCCTTGGTCAGCTGACCAACCTCTAAATTAACCCCTTAGGGTAAGTCCAAGTTTATCATTTTGGGCACCACTATTAGATGTCTACCCAACGAAACACCTTTTTGGAACATAAGTGTAAGCAAACATTTAGGCAATGCCTTATTGACACACAGCTATTACGGGACATACAAAGCATAGACTCACTGCACCAACGATGCAGACGTTCCCTCTCTCCACCACCCACCATAGCGATGACAATTCATCACAACCTGTAAGAAAGAAACAACATACTGTCCTATACCTACAAGAAACATTTCATACTAAACATTTCATTAAGGCCCTTAGGCACAATTGAGTCTAGTTTCCTCATTCACCGGGCTTCTTTTTGTAGCAGTAATCTGTCCCTATCTCCTCCTCTTTTAGGTGGGGGCACATGGTCCAGCACCATCCACTTGAGCTGCGAAACCCCATGTCCACGGGCAAAAAAAATGTTTGCCCACCGGGGTATGGCTGCTCAACTCCGATGGCTTGAATCCACGTATGGAGCCTCTGTGTTCCTGCACTCTGGTCTTGACGTCCCTTGTCGTCGTTCCCACGTACAGGAACCCACATGGGCATTTCAGTGCATACACAACATATTTCTCCCGTATAGGGGTGACTGATATGATCCCCTTTGATGATCGCCCCACAGCAGTTGCAATTCATACAAGGGAAGGTACCCCTTTTCCTTGTGAGTTTGTGCATCTCAACACATCGTTCTGCAAGATCTACCCTGCTGACTATGTTTCCAACGGTTCTCCCCCATTTAAATGAGAACAATGGGGCATGTTTAAAGATCTCTCCATATACAGGATCCTGCTGCAATATTGGCCAATACCTATTGACCACTTGTCTTGTGATGAATTGTCATCGCTATGGTGGGTGGTGGAGAGAGGGAACGTCTGCATCGTTGGTGCAGCGAGTCTATGCTTTGTATGTCCCGTAATAGCTGTGTGTCAATAAGGCATTGCCTAAATATTTGCTTACACTTATGTTCCAAAAAGGTGTTTAGTTGGGTAGACATCTGATAGTGGTGCCCAAAATGATGAACTTGGACTTACCCTAAGGGGTTAATTTAGAGGTTGGTCAGCTGACCAAGGAGGGGAGGGTCTTGCAATTTGGGTGTGGACTAATGATGTTCATAAGTTTGCTGTGTTGGTGAGGTTGCATGTACACTTGAGGAAGGGGGAAACCCCGAAACATGTCGTGTGCGCTACTGTATTGATAAACGCAAGTTTATACGCCAATTGAGTGCCTCCTTCATTTCTATTTGGAATTACCGTGGTGGAGTGGTGATCCACGGAGGGATTGTGCACCGGCGGACCAGGTGTCAGGCCTGGAGTGGAAACCCAGCTCAGCAAACCCCCTGCTTGTTGCAGTGAATTTAAGATTCCAAGGAAGTTAACCTGGCTGGATCAGGGACAATCAAGGGGAAACTATAAGTGCAGACACTGCTCCTTTTGTCTCCAAATGGAATCAGGAAAGCTCTTGAGTGGTACCCATAGAAAACAAAACGATGGACTTTATAGCCTGGCCATCAGTCTACATAGTCTGTTGTATGGTGCCCGTGCCATAGATTTTATATAGGCATGACGACTAGGCAGATGAGGTAACGAATACGAGAACATATAAAATCAGTAGAGACGGGTAAAGGATGTAGTAGATTGATTGAGCACTTTAGGAATGAGCATGGAGGGGATACAACTTGTCTACGTTTTGCAGGTCTAGAGCAGGTACCTACCCCCAAAAGAGGAGGGGACAGAGAACGGTCACTCTTAAGAAGAGAAAGTAGGTGGATTATAAGTAGCGATGCACTTGGACCTTTGGGTTTGAACGACCATTTGGACATGGCGTGTTTCTTGGATCCTTAGTGAGAGTAGGGTATATTTCATGTGTAATGAAGTTAGTTTGCATCTTTGTCCAGAATCCTTTAGAATCTTTGAAGAATTTATATATTTTAGATGTTTCAATAAAAATGTGTTTTAATGCAACAAGGAGGAATGTCCATTATAACATCTGTTGTGCAGAGCCTTTTCTTACATCTAGCACCATCTTGTGGTGAATCTGCATATGTCCAATGGCCTGGACTATGCGAGAACCACTGTGGAGCGCACATCACTTCCTGTCAGATGGTGGCGTGGCACGTGAGCAGTAGTACGCGTGGGCGCTACATTAGATGGCGGAAGTGACGTGCAGCGACGTCACGAGCGCAGCGTCGGGGCAGAAGCCTGATAGTTAAATTTGCCCTGGGATGGGAAACCGCTTGCACACGGAGCCTCAGAGGAAGCTTATATTAAGCGAAATGGTCATCAGGTGGACCGCTGCTCCCACATTACCCCACCTCTGTCACGTCAATAGGGTATGTCCACCAATTCTGCAATGTTATTTGCTGTAATGGATGTATAGTCACAAGGACTGTTATTAAATATATGGAGTCTACAAACCTTACAGTAGTGCCGGGTATTCACTCTACTTTGCATATTGAATCATGTATACCACGGTGCAGCACGGTGGCGTAGTGGTTAGCTCTCTCGCCTTGCAGCACTGGGTCCCCGGTTCGAATCCCAGCCAGGGCACTATCTGCAAAGAGTTTGTATGTTTGTATGTTCTCTCCGTGTCTGCGTGGGTTTCCTCCGGGCACTCCGGTTTCCTCCCACATCCCAAAAACATACGGATAAGTTAATTGGCTCCCCCTAAAATTGGCCCTAGACTACAGTACTTACAGTACATAATATAGACATATGGCAATTGTAGGGATTAGATTGTGAGCTCCTTTGAGGGACAGTTAGTGACAAGACAATAAATATATATATATATATATATATATATATATATATATATATATATATATATATATATATACACTGTACAGCGCTGCGTAATATGTCGGCGCTATATAAATACTAAATAATAATAATACCACACATAAAAATTAGAAGCTGGTTACCGGTTTATTTTGTACACACATTCTTCAGTGGGTTTGTGTAGTAAAGCCTGGTTCACACTGTGCATTTTTCATTTCTGATCCTATTCCAGTGAGTGATCAGATCGATAATCAGATCCGAGATCGATTGGATTTAGAAAGCTAGCCTACGCATGTATGGCATTTTTACAATTCCTGATCCCATTTCAGCAATTGGATATCAAAAAGGCATTTACTCCAGAGGGGGAACAAAGCTTGATTTGAAAGAAATTGTGAATTGAATCTAAATTGCAATCTGCAATTATAGGAAGCGTTTGATTGCTGTAATAGCCAATAAAGGCTTTTCTGTTGATTATTAAGAAGGGTATGAATAATTTTGGACTGGGCACTTTTGCTTAAATGTAAATTAAAAGCCGTGAAATTGTTTTTTTTCCACAATAATGCCTCTTGTACATCAGTATATTATCTTTTGGGAGACACCTATGTCATTTCCCATCAAAAAAATTACTTGCTAGTTGAATAAAAGTAACTTTAAGCCAAAAATTGCCAGGGGTATGAATAATTATGGGCAGCACTGTAAGTCCCGAATGCTCGGTATTTGTTTGCTGGGGAAGGTTATCCGGGTTGGGTTGCACAAGGCAATATTAAAAAACAAAAACAGAGAGAGCAACTTGCCAAAGCTGTCATCTCCAGGCTCCTCCTCCTTATAGCCCAGTGGGTGGGTACAGTGCCTTGCAAAAGTATTCACCCCCTCCCCCTGGCTTTGTACCTATTTTGTTACATTCCAACCTGTCATTTGATTGTTTCCTGATATTACGTTATGTGATGGATCTGCACAAAATAGCCTAAGTTGATTAAGTGAAATGAGAAACGATGCACCAACATGGAAGTATCAGCAGCTCACTGACCTCTGCTAATGAAAATTGTTCCTCCCCTCAGAATTCTCTAACAGGAAGTGATGATGTTTCTCTATTTGCAGGGCGGAGTCCCAGCATCAGGAACCTCCCAGAGACTCATCTCTCTGTATCTACAGACTGTACAACGGATGGTGATGTCACTGGACAAGAGTCTCCTGCAGATATCCTGGTTACCCCAAATATTCCCCCAGACTCCCCTCACCTGTCTAACCCTGAGGGGCCTCATATCCTGCACAGCTCTCCCCCTGCTGGATGGTCTTATTCCTGTTCCACATGTGGGAAATGTTTTGTGCGGAAATCTAATCTTGTCAGACATGAGAGATCTCACACTGGTGAGAAGCCCTATTCATGTTCTGAGTGTGGGAAATGTTTTGCATGTAAATCATACCTTATCAGACATGGGAGATCTCACACTGGTGAGAAGCCCTATTCATGTTCTGAGTGTGGGAAATGTTTTGCATGTAAATCATACCTTATCAGACATGGGAGATCTCACACTGGTGAGAAGCTCTATTCATGTTCTGAGTGTGGGAAATGTTTTGCATGTAAATCATACCTTATCAGACATGGGAGATCTCACACTGGTGAGAAGCCCTATTCATGTTCTGAGTGTGGGAAATGTTTTGCATGTAAATCATACCTTATCAGACATGGGAGATCTCATGCTGTTGAGAAGCCCTATTCATGTTCTGAGTGTGGGAAATGTTTTAGAGTAAAAGGAGCCCTTGTTGTACATGAAAGATCTCATACTGGTGAAAGGCCCTATTCATGTGCTGAGTGTGGGAAACGTTTTGTGCATAGAAAAAGTCTTTCCGATCATGAGAGATCTCACACTGGTGAAAAGCCCTATTCATGTGCTGTGTGTGGGAAATGTTTTGCGTACAAATTAAATCTTGTCAGTCATGAGAGATATCACACTGGTAAGAAGCCCTATTCATGTGCTCAGTGTGGGAAATGTTTTGGAGCTAAAGAAACCCTTGTCATACATGAGAGATCCCACACGGGTGAGAAGCCCTATTCATGTGCTGAGTGTGGGAAATGTTTTGTTGATAAAAAAAACCTTGACAGACATGAGAGAACGCACACTGGAGAGAAGCGTTATTCATGTGCTGAGTGTGGGAGATGTTTTATACAGAAATTTCACCTTGTCACACATGAGAGATCTCACACTGGTGAGAAGCCCTATTCATGTGCTGAGTGTGGAAAATGTTTTGGATTGAAAGAAAGCCTTGTCAGACATGAAAGATCTCACACTGGAGAGAAGCCCTATTCATGTGCTGAGTGTGGGAAATGTTTTGGTGATAAAAGAAACCTTGTCACACATGAAAGATCTCACACCGGAGAGAAGCCATATTCATGTGCTGAGTGTGGGAAACGTTTTGGTGATAAAAGACAACTTGTCAGACATGAAAGATCTCACACCGGAGAGAAGCCATATTCATGTGCTGAGTGTGGGAAACGTTTTGCTGATAAAGGAAACCTTGTCAGACATGAGAGATCTCACACTGGTAATAAGTAAGGAGCAGGGAAACATAGCTTCACCCTCAGTGAACCTGAACTGGCCACAGCACACTGCTCTCCATCTCCCCAACATAGCCAGAAGTAGGGAGGATGGAGAGAGGAGTGCAGCTGCCAATAACTGGCTTGTTCAGCTCTGCTTATCCGTCTCTCATCACTGGTGAGAAGCTCTATTACTGAAGTCTGGGTTGGGTCTCTGTCATATTTTTTGTAGTGATCTTTACAGTTGAATTGTAGCATAGCTCCACCCACATTCTGTGCCCTGGCCTGACCTGGACCACAATGGCCCCTCCTTTGCCCTATTTGGTGATTTGAGGGCTCAGCACATTTGGCCAGATAAGGTGGAATGTGACGGTGTCGGCAGTTTTGGTCAGTAAGATGATAGAGAAGGGTTATGATGAGCATGTCCTGTGGAAGGTCAGTGGAGAGGTCAGAGCTATTGATAGACAGAGCTTATTGCTTCCCAAGGTAAAAACAAGTCTGCACTTATACCCTTTATGTGCGGCTACAGTCATCTGTTTGAGCGTATTCACTCTGTGGTTGGTAAATTCTGGCTGATCCTGAGCCAAGATCCTACCTATGGGAATCACTTCAGTGATCTGCTGGTTTCTGAGTACAGCCGAGGTCGGAGAATTAAGAGCTGGGTATGCAAGTCGGATACTTTGCCCAGAAAGAAAGTGAATGTACCTAGGGATAGAAGGGGCTCTGTACCTTGTCTCAGGTGTAATTGCTGCAATGTAATAATAAAAGGTGCTACCATTTCACATCCATCCACCGGTGACCAGGTTGAAGTAAGGGGTAATATGTTGTGCAGTGTTCTCCCCAGAGCCTTTCAGCTGTGCGGAGCGCCCACCTGAAATTGTCCCCCGCCCGGCTGCCGTTTGCCCTGGTCTGTGGCAAAATGACTTTCCTCCTCTTCTCCTCCTCTCATTACAGCGGGCAGTGCTATGTCTGTGCAGCCGGCCAGCTGTCACTCAGAGCTGCTATCTCCGCCCTCCTCCCCAGCTCCTGTGTGTAGTGTTGAGGGGTGGGGAAAGCTCAGTGATGTTACAAGCAGCAGGGGAGATGAAGTTAGAGGACGCACTGCTGTGTTCACAGACATGTCTGCATCTTTCCCCGTCATCAAGTACGTAGTAAGCTCCGGTGAATTACAGCCAGCACGGGTGACGTTACAGCCAGCACAGGAGCAAGGAGCTGAAGTTTGCGTTGCTTTAGTCTTTCAGGCATGCCTGCACCCCTCCCCCCCCCCAATAAAGTGCCTGTAAGAGCAATAATTACTGGCCCTGCTGCCTGGCCGCTGTGTATCTGGATGTGCTGCACTCGTGTCCCTCTAGACAGGTGGGGGTGGAGATGTTAGCCTGTGTTGTCTCCTGCTGAAGAATAGATCCCAGGTCAGGTACGAGGCTGCACAAGGGTACAAATTAGCACTTATCAGCCCCCTGCACAATGTGCTATATGGGGTGGGGAAGGGGGCTCACACTGGCTGCTGCTAATAGAGGAGGGGGAGTCTCCCTTTGGCTGGAGAGGTCTCATTGATGCAATGCTGTTGGAGAGTGACATCCGCAGAGTGCTGCTGGTGGATAGGGGGTCAGAGAGGTCTTCCAACCCACCAGCAGCACCCTGACTGAGAATTCCCCTCCTCAACAGCATCACTCTGTGAAACCCCCCACCCTTACTCTATTAGTAGCAGCCAGTGCTAACCCCTTTTCTCCCACCCAGTAGCACCCATCATTACCCCCCCCCCCCGCAGTACCCAGTGTGATCACCTCCAGACACCCCCCCCCCCCCCCACACACACACACACACACACACACACACACACCACCAAATAGCCCCCAGCCCGATTCCCAGACACACCATGTGATCCTTTCACCACCCAGAAGCACCCAGTGTGACCTTCCCCCCACCCGGCTACTTTTGCATGCCGCCCAGCTGGAAAAAAAATCTGGGGAGAACACTGTTGTGTGTGGGCTGAAGGGCCCCTGTGTTTATATCGGTGAAGCAGGAAGAGCAGTGAGACAGCGGATACAGGAACAGAACAGAAGTATTGCTAATTGTACATTGGGGGAGAGAGAGTATGAGCTAATAACTCTATACAGAGGTGCGATCTATGGCAATGCTGTACTGGGGACAGCCATGTGACACAGCTGCCCCCCTGGGGGACACAGGAGCGATCCGCTGCTGATCGATGTAATAGGCTGACGGGGGAAGGAGGGAAAATAATAAAAGAATAAGCAATTTTATTAAAAAATAAAAATATTTGTAAAAAAAATAAACATCGGGGGAGCGATCAGACCCCACCAACAGAAATCTCTGTTGGTGGGGAGAAAAGGGGGGGGATCACTTGTGTGCTGAGTTGTATGGCCCTGCAGCGAGGCCTTAAAGCTGCAGTGGCCCAATTAAGAAAAAATGGCCTCATCACTTGGGGGGTTTAACACCACGGTCCTCAAGAGGTTAAAAGGAAATAAACATGGCAGCCTCCATATTATTATTATTTAGCGTCGACATCTTCCGCAGCGCTGTACAGAGTATATATTGTCTTGTCACTAACTGTCCCTCGGAGGAGCTCACAATCTAGCCCCTACCATATTCATATATCTATATTGTGTAGTGTATGTATTGTAGTCTAGGGACAATTTAGGGGGAAGCCAATTAACGTATCTGCATGTTTTTGGGATGTGGGAGGAAACCGGAGTACACGGAGGAAACCTACTCAGACACGGGGAGAACATACAAACTCCTTGCAGATGTTGACCTGGCTGGGATTCGAACCGGGGACCCAGCGATGCAAGGTGAGAGCGCTAACCACTACGCCACCATGCTGCCCATATCCCTCTCGTTACAGTTGCCTTTAGGTCAGGTGGCACATGACAGACATTTTTATTTGAGGGCTGATCCTGACTGCAAGAGGTAGTAGGGGTCATGGTGGGGTGACATCCTGTGGCCGTGGCATATGTGCTAATCTGAAAAAGGGATGTGCTATTACTTCCCAAACATGTTGTAAGGCTTAGTGGTATAATTCTCAGAGTCAGCATGTATGTCCTAGGCTAGAGGTCTCGCTCTTCACCTAGCTATCCCTGCCTGGCACAGCACTAACTGGCACCCACACTGTCCTTGCCTGGCACACCACTAACTGACACCCACACTGTCCCTGCCTGGCACACCACTAACTGGCACCCACACTGTCCTTGCCTGGCACACCACTACAAGCTGATGTAGAAGGCAGATATACCACCAGGAGCCACTAATGAGGCTAGTAACACAGTTTACCAGTTCAGAAGTATCACATGCAAAGTTCAGGTAATAGGTAATCCAGATATGACAAGTCTTCATGCAAAGTTATTCAACAGTAATGATGATTGATCTGAGTTATGAAATAGTTCAAGCAGACTTACATGCAGTATTTAGCGACAGGTAATAGTTGACACAAGTTATGACACAAGTTCCTTTTAGTCTGCATGCAAAGTTATGCAACAGATAGCAGAAGTTCCAGATGATATGTGACAAAGTTATGCGAGACTTTATGCACACTGTAGTTGACTGATAAGGAAAGTAGACTTATACTTATCGTCCAGTTCAAGTGGCATACAAGGAGTATCCGGTAACAGTCCAAGATCGGTCCAGGCGGCAAGCAAGGGATGTCCAGTAACTAGCAGAGGTCGGTCCAGGTGGCAAGCATGTCCAGTAACTAGCAGAGGAGGGTTTGCAATAATAGGCAAGATCGGTCCAGGCAGCAAGCAAGCGTTTCCAGGAGTCAAGCAGAGGTTAATCACAACAGAGTAGTCAAATACAAGCCAAGGTCAATATCCAGAATATCAGTAACAATTGAGTGCGCACCCAGCAACTAGCCAAAGCTATGCTTATCACGGGCGATGACTGAGAGCACTCTGCAGGTTTACATACAATACAGCATCCAATCAGTGGCCGGCCACACTCTGCACAACCAATCACATGGCAAGGCCCTGCCTAGGTGTCAGCTGTAGAATCAGCTGACACCGCTCTGACAGCTGACTGGAGTCAGCTGACTACTGTTTACCTTTGCGGAGGGCGTACTGGGAATGCACCCACCGCCTATCAGAATGTGCGGCCTGTGAGCCACCGGCAGCATCATCAGTGGGGAACAAGCCCTGAGACACGGACGCGGCAGATTCTGATTGGGTCTTGGCGGAATCAGCGTTGACAAGTATATTCCTTATACATGTACAGGCAGGTAAAGCTCAGCATGCCACATATGTAAGGCCTCCTCTACAGAGGTTGCAAATAACAGTTACTCATTTATTTAATAAAAATAGAAATTAAAAATGTAACAATTTAATTTGCCAAATATTTAAGGCCTACAGTGGGTGCAACTGAATATGGTTTAGGCAGGGAAATGCCACATGTTTGTGATGCAAATAGTTCATACAGGATGATGTAACTTCCGAATGCAAATATATGCGGCTTGAAAGTGGACCAAGCAATTTACACCTTGGTAGGACTTCATTGGTCCATTTTCCAGCTGCATAAATTTGCATACATTTACATAATCCTGCATGAAGTCAGAATGATTTGCATCTCATTAATCATCCCTAGTATGGGCCTTGTTATGTCTACATATGTTTTATTACTAAGATGTTGTTTTATTTGAGTTTTGCTTGTTACAAATATTATTTAATAAACCTTTTATACTTGACCTTTGTGTGTGCTAATTCTAAACTGTCCCCGAGTCCCTAACTTCCCTTATTACCCCTCCCTTGTCCTATGGACTGTACTCCATAACCAGCCTGACACCCTATGGACACACCATAATGTATAGTAATGTGTGAGTGTGTGTATATTTATATACACCATCATGTTATATGAAAGATTCAGAACGGGAGTTCATGAACAATAATCTTACTAAAGATGTGGAGTGTTTCTCCAATCTAAAGGCGGCCATAGCAGATTTCACCCGGAGTCACAAAACGCATGAGACCCCGCCCACATTAAATGGGAGGCCTTGCAATGCGTCCTTTGTGGCATTTTATTCTCCAGAGAAGGAGAGAAGCCCCCAATTAGAAGAACTGTTCAGGGAGGTCGCTACATTGGAAAACACCTTAAAAAGATAAAGAGGGCAAAGATGCAGAAGTGGAACTGAAGTCATCTAATACCAGGCAGAGGCTCCATGGGACTAACAATCACCAGCTGATAGAGAGAGGTTCAGGGCTGCACTATATGACAAAGCTGGGAAATGTGACACTCTAGCAAACTGCCTACACCCCAGACAGGTCACAACTGTATTCCAGCAGCCAAAGCCCCTCCAGCCATCTAAAGTATAAACCCACTGACATTGCAGAAGATTGCAGATCCTATTACCAGGGTCTGTACTCCCTGCAGGGCAAATACCACCACCTCCCACCTGAGAAAATGCAACAGGAAATAAATACCTATACAGAGCAAACTAAACACCCAACCATCCCCCTAACTGATAGGACAGATCTCGGCTATGACTTTACTGACCTAGAAATTCAAGCAGCCATTAAAATCCTCAAACCAGGCAGAACTGACACCTCACCTCTTAGCTTCTTTCAATGCAATCTCACAGGATACCCCCTTCCCACCCCAGGCTCACAGGATACCCCTTTCCCACCCCAGGCTCACAGGATAATCCCACCCCAGGCTCACAGGATACCCCCTTCAAACTCCAGGCTCACAGGATACCCCCTTCCCACCCCAGGGTCACAGGATACCCCCTTCCCACCCCAGGCTCACAGGTTATCCCCTTCTCAACCCAGGCTCACAGGATATCCCCTCCCCACCCCAGGCTCACAGGATACCCCCTTCCCACTCCAGGCTCACAGGATACCCCCACCTCAGGCTCACAGGATACCCCCAGGACCACAGCATATCCCCTTCCCACCCGAGGCTCACACGTAACCCCCTTCCCACCCCAGACTCACAGGATACCCCCTTCCCACCCCAGGCTCACAGAATATCCCATTCCCACACCAGGCTCATAGGATACCACCTTCCCACGCCAGGCTCACGGGATACCCACTTCCCACGCCAGGCTCACGGGATACCCCCTTCCCACGCCAGGCTCACGGGATACCCCCTTTCCACGCCAGGCTCACGGGATACCCCCTTCCCACCCCAGGCTCACAGGATACTCCCTTCCCACCCCAGGCTCACAGGATATCCCCTTCCCCCCCAGGCTCACAGATTACCCCTTTCCACCCCCAGGTTCACAGGATACCCCCTTCCCACCCCAGACTCACCGGTTATCCCCTTCTCAACCCAGGCTCACAGGACACCCTCTTCCTTCCCCAGGCTCACAGGATACCCCCTTCCCTCCCCAGGCTCACGGGATACCCCCTTCCCACCCCAGGCTCACGGGATACCCCCTTCCCACCCCAGGCTCACGGGATACCCCCTTCCCACCCCAGGCTCACGAGATACCCCCTTCCCACCCCAGGCTCACAGGATACCCCCTTCCCACCCCAGGCTCACATGATACCCCCTTTCCCTAGGCTCACAGGATATCCCATTCCCACCCCAGGCTCACATGATACTCCCTTTCCCTAGGCTCACAGGATATCCTCTTCCCACCCCAGGCTCACAGGATACCCCTTCCCACCCCAGGCTCACAGGATACCCCTTCCCACCCCAGGCTCACAGGATACCCCTTCCCACCCCAGGCTCACAGGATACCCCTTCCCACCACAGGCTCACATGATACCCCCTTCCCACCCCGGGCTCACAGGATATCCCCTTCCCACCCCAGGCTCACAGGAAACCCCCTTCCCACCCCAGGCTCACAGGATATCCCCCTCCCACCCCAGGCTCACAGGAAACCCCCTTCCCACCCCAGGCTCACAGGATATCCCCTTCCCACCCCAGGCTCACAGGATACTCCCTTCCCACCCCAGGCTCACAAGATACCGCCTTCTCACCCCAGGCTCACAGGATACCACCTTCCCACCCCAGGCTCACTGGATACCCACCTTAACACCACAGGCTCACAGGATACCCCCTCCCGCCCACACCAAGGCTCACAGAAAACTCCCCACCCCAGGCTCACAGGATACCCCCTTCCCACCCCAGGCTCACAGGATATCCCCTTCCCACCCCAGGCTCACAGGATATCCCCTTCCCACCCCAGGCTCACAGGATACCCCCTCCCCACCCCAGGCTCACAGGATACCCCCTCCCCACCCCAGGCTCTCCAAGCTTATACTTCAGCCATCCCAAAACCAGGGAAAGCTGTGGCAATCCTGTGGCAACTACTGCCCAATTTCGCTCATCAACTTAGATGTTAAGCTCTATGCAAAAATGATAGCAGACAGATTGAAGCCCATCCTGCCCAGGGCTCTCCACACTGACCAGGTGGATTTCACACAATATAGAAAGGCAAGGGACAACACAGACAACGGTGTGATCGCATGGGCAAAGACACAAGAGATACCCCGTGCCTTCTCTCGATTGATGCTGAGAAGGCTTTCGATGGGAAACATTGGGGGTTCCTACGAAGAACACTAAACCAGATCGGGCTGGGACCACAGTGGATCCATAGAATAATGGGCCTCTATCATAACTCCACGGCCAGAGTTAAGGTTAACGGTATCCTTTCAGAAGCCTTCACCATCCGGAATGGCACCAGGCAGGGGTGTCCCCTTTCACCAGTGATGCTCGGATGTCCCGATCCACGAATCCGGCAATCACGGTCGTTGCCAAAAAAAATCCCGCATTCGGCGTTATTGGATCCGGATTTCGATACGCGTCCACGGAACGACGCAAATTTTCGGTCGTGAATGACGCGATCACGGCCGGATCCGGATTTTTTTTAACGTTAATAGCAAAGCCCCCATACATGCTACAATCCCACAAATTGCATGGATTATCAAGGTGATAAGGGCCTAAAACTTCAACATCAAAAATTCCAAAAATGTTTTTTTTTTTTTTTTTTTTTTGAGAAAATGGATTTTAAAGTGAAATCAACACTTGAAATGGGGCTATTAATTGGTAATAAGTGTGGTTTTAAACAGGGAAATGCACGTTAAGCAATCACAGAGGTGAAGGTGAGTTCCAATGGCACTTGGCGGTGATGGTACCACTGGAGGAGGAGGAGTGGCCGACTGACGCCAAAAAGGCCCAGAGAGGTTTTTGTAATTTGTTGGGGTTTTTTTTGCAGCGATTAGCAATGACATAACAGCAGAGTTGTCAGTGGACCCGGGCAGTGTGAACGCAGACTTTGTAGCGACTGAGTCAGGAGGACAAAGCGGATGGTCAGTTCAGCAGCACAGAAGGACTATGGCAACTCACTGGTAGTATCACAGTGTAATAGTGCTGCCCCAAACATTAGATGCGCCCGGTCACCCGGGCAGAATGAACGCAGAGTAGTACTAGTAGCGACTGAGTCAGGAGGACAAAGCGGACGGTCAGTTCAGCAGCATAGAAGGACCATGGCAGGTTAGTAGCACCACAGTGTAATAGTACTGCCCCAAACATTAGATGCACCCCTTGACCCGGGCAGAGTGAACACAGAGTGTAGTAGCAGCGACTGAGTCAGGAGGACAAAGCGGCCGGTCAGTTGAAAGGCAAGGCAGGCATGGTTAACATATTGCAGCAGCTACTTCATGTCCCCCTGTGTCCGACAATAGGGGCCAGGAAGTTAACTCACCTTCCACCCAAGCCTGGTTGATTTTCAGGAAGGTGAGTTTGTCCACATTGGCGTGGGAGAGCCGAGAGCACTTCTCGGTGACTACGCCACCGGCCACACTGAAGCATCTCTCGGAGAGGACACTGGAAGGGGGGCAGGACAGGAGTTTGAGGGCGTACTGGGCAAGCACCCTCCAGATGTCCAGTCTCTTGACCCAGTACTCCAAGCGGTCCACGGGGCTGTCGGTGTCATTGAGCCAGCTGAATGACCCCATGTAGTCAGCCATCATGCTGGTTATTCGCTGCTGGTGCTGGTTGGAGGTGGATCCTGTGGCTGGCACCTCTGCTGTGGGCTGCTGCACTGCATACAGGCTCTTGCTTAGGCTCTTCAGATCTCCGGGGCGCCAGTTGCTGCTGCTGCTGGTGGTGGTTGTGCTGCTGGTGGCGACGTCAGGCACCTGTTGCTGGGTTGGCAGAGCAGTTTCAGTGGAGGTGGAAGGCTGCTGGAATGCTTCCAGTAGTCTGCACACAAGGGCCTCCTGCAACTCCCTTGTGCGTCGCTCGGTGGTGCATGTTGTCATGAACTCTCCCAGCTTCCCCTTCAGACGTGGGTCCAGCTTCAAGGTGATTCAGATGTCCTCCCTTGAATGCATCTGATCACCCGGGGTCCCTGCGAAGGCAGCGCAACATGTGCACACCCATGGGAAACAAGTGGGCCTTGGCAGCGCAACATGTGCACACCCATGGGAAACAAGTTGGCCTTGGCAGCAAGATCTTCATTGTCCTCATCGTTGTCCCATATCCCATGCCTGTCCTCTTCCTGTGCCGTGTCGTCCTCCCCAAGCTGCGATCCCCGTACAATGCCTGCGGCGCTCTGCTCCTCCTCCTCATCATCATTAAGGTTAGGGACCTCCAACTCCTCCACTACCCGTGAGCCCTCCTGTGCTGCCATCTGGTCCTTTTCCAGCTGCCTCAGGGCTTCCTCCCCATGGTCAATTAAATTGCCCATTGCCTGCTCCAGCAGACAAACCATGGGCACCCACTGACACACAGAGGCCCGCTCCTCGCTGACCATCTTGGTTGCCTCCAGGAAGGGATTCAGCACCAGGCATATTTGCAACTCAGTGTCCACTGAGTTGCAGTGATGATGGGGACTTGCTGGTTGCTGGGGACACTTGGGTCTAGCGTATAGGCGCGCCTGTGCTGACACAGCCGCTCCACCATGGCCAGAGTTGAATTTCACCGAGTTGGCATGTCGATAATCAGGGCGGTGTAGCTTGCCATATTGCTGCTGTAAGGTGGACAGGAGTGCAGAAGCAGTGGCTGAGAGGCGGGAAAAGCGTACCACCGCCCGGGCATCTTGCAGCAGGTCGCTCATCCCCTGGCACCACAAGATTGAGCATGTGGGCCAAGCAGGGGATGTGCTGGAGGTTTCCCTGCTGCACTGCGGCCACCAGGTTGGCCCCGTTATCAGCTGTCACATACCCCAATTCCAGGCCTCTGGGGGTCAGCCACCTCCGCTCCTGCTTCCTGAGAGCGGCCAGGACTTTGGCGGCCGTAAGCCTCTCCTTCCCCAGGGTCACCAATTTTAGCAGCGCTTGGCAGTGCCGAGGCTTGGCGCTGCTGCTGCCGAGGCGGGCTTGCTTCCCATGTGTTGAGGGAGTGGGATGAGAGGAGCCTGCTGCATCCCCCCTGATCCCGCATGGTAGCACCACTAACTGGGCTGCTGCGCTCTTGTCCTCTCTCCCTTCCACCAGTGTCACCCAGTGGGCCGTGAAGGACAGGTAGCGACCTGACCCAAATCGGCTACTCCATGGTGACGTGGACCCGCTCGCCCACAGAGTAGTCGAGCAAACGGGCCACGTTTTCCACCACAAACTTGTGGAGTGCTGGGATGGTGTTCCTGCTGAAATAGAGCAGCGCAAACTGGAGCAGCGTCCGCATATCGTTCCCCTCCTGTACCAGGGAGTAGGGAAGGAGCTGTGATGCCATGGCCCGGGCCAGCAAGCCATTTAGATCCGCCTGTGGCTTGGAGGCAGAGGCTTGGTCAGACCCTGAAAGGTGTCGCTCAGCAGGATCTGATGAGGATGGGATGCAGGGGAGACACAGGAGAGAGACGACTGTCTGCCAGCCTCAATTTCTGTGTCCGGAGTAGCCGAGGTGGATGAGCACTTGCGTGCTAGTACTGTGGCGGGGGATTCACGACCCTGAGGGAGAGATGATGCTGCTGCAGTGGTGGGCCTTGTGCTCTCAGCACCCCCTGCTTGCAGTGCCTGCCTCCTCTTGAACTCCTGACACTGATGGCAGTGGGGGCTCTTCATGTGGCCCTGAAGGGATGAGGTACCCATCTTGGACATATTTTTCCCACAGCTTAATTTTTTTGCTGCATAACTTGCACACCGCATATTTTTTGTCGTGGCTTAACACCTCAAAATACTTCCATACCGGTGACTTTAATTTACTGTGGCCCCCGCTAGTAGAGGGTGCAGCGGAACAATGTGTGGTAGTTGGGGGTTGCATGGTGGTGGTGCCGGCTGAAGCAGTGTCCTACTTCCTCCACGCCCACTGCTGCACCTGCCCCTGCCTGACATATGGCGAAATCCTTGCCTAGGCCTAGGTGACTCGTCATCCTGCTCCGACCATTCTTACCCGGACTCAGGCTGCACATACGGAGGGTCCACCACAACGTCATCATCGGCATCATGGTCATCATCATCATAATCAAGAGACCCCTCTTCATCAACATCAGCTAACAACAGTTGTGATTGTGGCCTGAGCTCAATCTCTGCCATATCAGTCCCCAGTATGTCCTGAGCTTCTTCCATCAGTATGTTCCCAGATTCCGGACTGAGGGACAGAACACTGTCATCCTGGGAGGGCTGCTGACCACTGGGTGCTGGGGTGGATGTCACATCAAGCGTGGGGCGTTGGCTGCTGCTGCTGCTTGGAGTGCTGCTCACAGTAGAGGTCTGGGATGTAGTCATCATGTCCATCAACACCTCAGGTTCCATCTGCTCAACCACCACACGGGGATCAGAAACTTTAAAATATTGTGAAAATGGTGTCGGCTGACTCGGCCCAGGCTGTGCTGCCCTTTCTGCTGCACCACAACCCCGTACAGCTGGGCATCCTCTCCCTGGCCGTGGAGCAGTCCCAGAAGTGGCTGAGGCAATGGAACGCCCTTTCCAGACACCACGAACCCTGCCAGACATGTTGCTAATGAATCACTGGCTAATGAGATGATTAATACCAGTGAGCAGTGAGCACAGTAGTACAACCTACGTGAAGGGTATCACTGGGTAATGAGATGATTAATACCAGTGAGCAGTGAACACAGTACAACGTAAGTGAAGGGTATCACTGGGTAATGAGATGATTAATACCAGTAAGCAGTGAACACAGTAGTACAACCTAAGTGAAGGGTATCACTGGGTAATGAGATGATTAATACCAGTAAGCAGTGAACACAGTAGTACAACTTAAGTGAAGGGTATCACTGGGTAATGAGATGATTAATACCAGTGAGCAGTGAACACAGTAGTACAACCTAAGTGAAGGGTATCACTGGGTATTGAGATGATTAATACCAGTGAGCAGTGAGCACAGTACAACGTAAGTGAAGGGTATCACTGGGTAATGAGATGATTAATACCAGTGAGCAGTGAGCACAGTGCAACCTAAGTGAAGGGTAGCACTGGGTAATGAGATGATTAATACCAGTGAGCAGTGAACACAGTAGTACAACGTAACTGAAGGGTTTCACTGGGTAATGAGATGATTAATACCAGTGAGCAGTGAACACAGTAGTACAACCTAAGTGAAGGGTATCACTGGCTAATGAGATGATTAATACCAGTGAGCAGTGAACACAGTACACAATGTAACTTACTAAATAAACTGCACTGGCAGTGTGACTGTCTGTAAGTAGTAGCTGAAGTGTATGGCTGGCTAGCTGAATACAAGTGAGCAGCACACTCTGACCCTGCATGCCGGCCTGCACTACACACACTAATCACCACCAGTACACTCTGACTACACTGACTACAGCAATGACTCACTGGCTACCTAACTAAATACAACTGACAACTAAAGTATAACAGCACTGTTAGCAGTTAAAACGCTGGGTTTTCACACACAAAACTCTCTTGCTTTAGCTACAATGGCCTGGAGATAATCCTCTCAGTGCCACAGTCTAGCAAGGACGGAGCTTTCCATCATGGCCGCCGCTTTATATACAGGAGGGGAGGGGAGGGCATAGCCTCCCCTCCTATGATTGGTTGCTAGGGCCTGGCTGGGAGCCTATGATTGGCGCCAGGGAAATCACTTCCGCCATTCACGAGTCACGACCTAACCACGACCTATGCGCTGTTTTCACGAGCGTGAATGCGATCGAATGTATGCATTCACGGTCTGCCGAAGCGGATTTTAGGGATTGAAAATTGGTCCACGGTGACGAATACCCGTGGCGGATAGCTTAAAAATGGTCGTGAAATCACGGCAACTCGTGATCACGACCTGTCGGTGAGCACCACTGCCTTTCACCCCTATTGTTTGTGTTATGCATGGAACATTTTGCCAACACCCTCACAGCAAACACCAACATTTCAGGGATAAAAATTCACAACCTCGATTTTAAGTTAGCACGTTATGCAGACGATCTGCTCCTTTACCTCACTGAACCATTGATCTCGATACCAAACTTCCTTAAAGAGGCAAAAGCATTCTTTGCAGTTACCAACTTCAAAATGAATCTCTCTAAAATGGAGGCCCTGAACATGTCATTGGTTAGAGGGGTAGTGCAGACTCTGTCCAACGCTTTTTCCTTCAAATGGAGATCCTTCAAAAAATATCTAGAGATCTCTCCTATTAGAGCGCACTTAAACTCTCCTGGCTGAGCAGAATGAATGTCCTCAAGATCAACGTCCTACTAAGACTACTATATGTTTTCCAGGCACTTTTATTGGACATTCCAGGTTCATTCTTGCAGACATAGCGTTCCACCCTGTTTAGGTTCATATGGCTGGCCAGGAAATTGAGAATAAGCTACAATCTGCTTACTAGGTGGTGTGGGCCTCCCTGATATGCTGCGGTATCACCAAGCTGCAGGACTCCTACTTATAATAGATTGGTTTCATAATAGAGACCAAAAACAATGGGTCCAGATTGAGAGGGAGTGGGTGGAATTAGACCACAGAGCATGGATGACAAAACAAGTCCTGAGCCAGACAAACTTCCCTTCTGGACCTCCAGAGCGCTCCTTCTGTGGGATAAGATATTCCTCTCCAGTGGTCTGTCCTCCATTGCCAGCCCATTAACCCCTATGCTAAACAACACTGATTTCCAAACAGGGATGGATGCTCCCTCAATAGTAGGTCTAAATAGATCACTGGCCCCTTTTGAGGCAACTGCCGATTAATTCTAGACAAAAATATTAGCCAAATCAAATCCCCAACTATAAACCTAACTTGTTGGCTAAACACAAACTCATGGAATTCTATAACCATACCCATCCCAAGACATGGGTCCATAGATCTTTGACCTCTTTTGCTTCTTGGACTGACAGATGCTCCACAATATTGCCTGAAGAAGTGGGTTGTCCCACAAAACGCGACGCAGTGGAATCTTTTACCTTTTTGTGATTATGAACAATAAAGAGATATATATTTTTTTTTAAATATAAACATCCGATCCTTGGCCTATTATCTGGATGTAAGTCCACCTCTACCACACTTTTAAACAGTTTTTAGTATATTTTCTCCTACAATGCAGCATCTGTTTGCATTGAGATAGTTTTATACACCCTAGTTGGGGGGTGCATCCCCCTTCTTCCTGCTACAAAGAGTGACTTCTTACCTAAGTGGGGACGGATGTCTTTCCCCATCTGCTTATACAGTGGTTGCCTTGGTGGTAATCCATGTTTGTGAGTATTACTCCTCAATATACATTTGATTGTCATTTGCCTAAACATACTACACTATATTGGCCTCTTGTTTTTTCCAATCCATCTGGCAGACAGTCTTTAGCCTCAGCAAAGCCCTCTATCTGAAGGAAAAGATTTGGTCCTTGACGTTTCCTGTAACCTCCAAGCCTCTGTGAGTAAGAGAGACCCGGAGCCCAATGGTGCAGTATGGTTACACAAAGGGATGTAAGCACATGTGTATACGTATTATGACATATATATAGGGATAAATCTGCAGTGCACTCCTCAATGATTCTCTCGTGCAAGCCTCAGGATTAATACAACCATGTGAGGAACAAAGAGATAGAAAGATGAGATAGAAGAGATAGAAAGGTGTATACGTATTATACTCACAAGGGTGGGGTGCAGAACTTGCCACCACTGTCTGAGCCTGCGGGAATATAACTGTCCGTACTCAGTGTCCCGGGTCTGTTGCTGCAGATGCTGGTTGGTCGCTTTCCAATTTATGCAGCTTGAAAATGAACCAGTTGAATTTTCTTCAGCAGGATTTGATTGGTTAATTTTTAAGCTGCATACATTTGTATACAAAGTAGCATAAATTTGCATCAACATGAAATTATTTGCATCTCCTTGATCATCCCTAGTCCTACCGTGTTTCCCCGAAAATACGACAGTGTCTTATATTAATTTTTGCTCCCAAAAATGTGCTAGGGCTTATTTTCAGGGGATGTCTTATTTTGGGAGAAACACACTAAGGAAGAACACATGGCTATTGGGAAAACTTAAACAGTGGTATTTGTGCACAATATGTGAGTTTTATACAACATCTGAATCTCACTTCACATTTGCTGATAAAAGACAAATGATAGAGTACAATGGCGAAGTCACTGTACTGTTTGCTGAGGTTCTGAATTCTACTCCCAGACTCACATCTAATTCAGATCTGTAGTAAGGAGAGGACAGCCACATGCTTGAGATTCCTGCCACTGCTGTATTGTCTGAGGCACAAGCTGAGCAGAAGAGAGAGAGAGGACAGCTAGCATATGCAGCGAAAGAAAGAGTAACATCTTTCTCCATACCACCGCTGCTGAGCCTATGGTAGCAAAGTGGTGCTGGCAGAAGCTCCCTCTCCATACAGTTTCCTTCTTCCTCACACACAGCAGCTCTTTCTCACACCCTCCCACTGTCCCAGAGCAAATAAAAGAGATGACAGTAGCCAGCACATCTCGCTCACCAGGGGGGGCTTGGGGAGGGGAGAGAGTGACAACAACACTGGTGGATGGGAAGGGACAGAGACATCTGAGGCTGACATTGTCCAGGGATGACTCATCCACACACTGCTTCCCTGGCTGCTTCTTCCTATTGCACAGCTGTGTCCCCTCCTCTCTGCCACTAGGGTTTATTTTCAGGGTAGGGCTTACATTTCCAGCCTGCTTGAGCTAGGTTTTACTTTCGGGGGAGGTTTTACTTTCAGGGAAACACAGTATCTATACCGCCCTGCAACCTGCTGAGCTATGTATGAGCTGAAATATATCTGTAATTTATAAGTATGGGCAATCTGCCAGTACATAAGATGGCACCTGACAGAAATACCTCTGATAGGGCAATATGTGTGTGTGGGGGGGGGGGGGGGTGGAGCCTGTGTGTGAGCGGGGCAGAAGCGTCACATTCCACACTGATGGCTGGCAGGTAGATTGTGTCACATACAGCAGCAGCACTAGCATACATGTAAGAGGCGGAGACCTAACATGGGGGAGGGGTATATTGGCAGTATGTGAGGACAAATGCTGGAACACTCTGACATTGAAGTATATCTTGATGGTGAACCACAAGCCTATAGGAGACTTTCTCCTTAGCCTCTAATATGTATTTATAGCAGAGAGAGTCGCCACCACTCAAGTAATGTATAGCTCTATAATGTATTATAGCATTACATACAAGCAAGTGCAGCAACATGCTGCTGTTTCCAGATGTTATCCCTTTTGTCATGCTGAGTACAAAGTGTAATGAAAGCACACACATGTCTATATATCACAAACAGCTGAGGAGTAGACCAATCACACACCTTCAAACCTTACCGGGGCGGGGCCACCAGTGGACCTGATAGAGAACTGAACCACAACGTTAAAGTGGACCTGAACTCTTGCAGAAGACAGAAGGAAAACAGGGAGAAAAGCACCCTGTGTATATTTAGAGTTTAGCCTGTCTAACTCCCCCTCATCTGTGACTATTCACAAGTTGTAATTTGATATCTCTGCTGCCTCAGCCTAGCAAAAGCAGCTAATTTGTAAACACGGGATGTTAACCCTATGTCTGCTTTCTTGAAACACACTGCAGATTTATTGCTGGATTTTTATCAGCTGTAACAAAGGAATGTTTTTCTATAAAGGTTATTATGTAGTTGCTTATATTTTAGAGCAGAGAGGAAATTCTGAGTTCAGGTCCGACTCCGCTTTAAACAACGAATAAGCAGGCTTACTAAAGTTCAGCCATGGCTCATAAAGCCGACACCCCCCTCTCATCTGCTGATAGGCTGCTCATGCACCATAACATGGTGACGTGGAGTGGCTTAGTAGCAAGGGGAAAACAAACCCAAAAGAGCAGAACGCCGCCCACACACTGCGCAGCATCACCATGGCAACCAACAACAACACAGAGGAGCGACAGTACAATGAACCTATATGAGACCCAGTAACTGAACATAAAATAGAGAAAACAACTCTCTATCCTACCGCCCCCCCCCCCCCCACCCATTACTCCCAACCGACCACTCCACCAGGCTTCACATTCTGCCTGCCACATAGGGGAAACACCATCATTAGCAGCTACCCTCATTTGTGCTATCCGATCATTACAAGAAAATAAATTGATCAGCTAATGCTTGATCCCTATGCCCATTATGGATGGCAGAGATGTTATCTTTCAGCATCTGTTCAGTCTTGCCCACACATGCCAACCCACAAGGGCATTTGTGTTTGTATTATCAGATGTCATGACTGTACAGTGTTGTGAACTTCTCACATGTATATATGTTCCACAATATTTGTTTTGTACTATGTACAGTGCCACTGAAGATGTTGGCGCTATATAAATAAATAATAATCTTTCAGGGTCTCTGGTGTTCAGATCTCTGTGCACGTCAGCTCATAGCTCTGCCCATACCACAATTCATTATTCATACATTTATTACACAATAATAAGGGCCTCAGCATACGGCTGCCCTGGAGGACTGCAGCACAAGTGGCTGTGCGTATCAGAGACACTCCCTTAGCTTACACCTTCCTAGAGACTCAGGCAGGGAGCACACTTGTCACAATACACAAAACTATTTTCCATAATTGTTTGCGATGTTTCAGATGTAGCAAAATACATTGTAATCCAGAAAGTGCACATCATGCGGGAGGAGCAGTAAGCTGATTTAAAAATACAAGAAAAAATGATATGTGCTTCTCAAGCTGACCACTGAGTACAAAGACCAGAGGAGGAGCAGTGTGTATATATTGTGGCAACATGCAGATGATTAAATAAGTGCGCTCTGCACTTATTTCCACTATTTCCATTCTTTTCTTCAGATCTTTTAAATGCAACACATTTTCTTGATTGATCCGTCATACCCATATCTGTACTAATCCCCCCACTGTAACCTGTCCTACATCCTGGCAATGCCCAGCAGACATACACATGCTAGTAATAATAATAATAAGAGGTGATGAGGCTGTAAATTGGGTTATGCAGTTAGAGAGAATAATAATAATAAATTAATAATACAATAGCGATAGATGAGTGCTGGTGTTACACAAACAGATGCTGCAGTTACCCAATTTACCACAAGATGGCGACATCACACCTCCCAGTTAGAACACACAGACAGGAAGTAATGATGAAGCGAAAGACGGAAATTATGTAAAACAGGCAGATAATGATGCGACAGTCACAGACACTTATTACAGAAGTTGCAGGAGGTGGAGGGATCACACGGATGGAAGAAGTAATTGTGTGACTCTTGTGATATAGTGGGCAGAGCAGAGGGCGGGGTGGTCATACTTGTTATATATTGGGCAGAGCAGAGGTCAGGGTGGGCATACTTGTTACATATTGGGCAGAGCAGAGGTCGGGGTGGACATACTTGTTACATATTGGGCAGAGCAGAGGTCGGGGTTGGCATACTGGTTATATATTGGGCAGAGCAGAGGTGGGGTGGACATACTTGTTATATATTGGGAAGAGCAGAGGTCGGGGTGGACATACTTGTTATATATTGGGAAGAGCAGAGGTCAGGGTGAACATACTTGTTATATATTGGGCAGAGCAGAGGTCGGGGTGGACATACTTGTTACATATTGGGCAGAGCAGAGGTCGGGGTTGGCATACTTGTTATATATTGGGCAGAGCAGAGGTCGGGGTGGACATACTTGTTATATATTCGGCAGAGCAGAGGTCGGGGTGGACATAATTGTTATATATTGGGCAGAGCAGAGGTAGGGGGACATACTTGTTATATATTAGGCAGAGCAGAGGTTGGGGTGGACATACTTGTTATGTATTGGGCAGAGCAGAGGTCGGGGTGGACGTACTTGTTATATATTGGACAGAGCAGAGCTCGGAGTTGACATTCTTGTTATATATTTGGAAGAGCAGAGGTCGGAGTGGACATACTTGTTATATATTGGGCAGAGCAGAGGTCGGGTGGACATACTTGTTATATATTGGGCAGAGCAGAGGTAGGGGTGGACATACTTGTTATATATATTGGGCAGAGCAGAGGTCGGGGAGGACATATTTGTTATATATTGGCCAGAGCAGAGGTCGGGGTGGATATACTTGTTATATATTGGGCAGAGCAGAGGTCGGAGTGGACATACTTGTTATATATTGGGCGGGGCGGAGCAGAGCTCGGGGTGGGCATACTTGTTATATATTGAGCAGAACAGAGGTCGGGGTGGACATACTTGTTATATATTGGGCAGAGCAGAGGCCGGGTGGACATACTTGTTATATATTGGGCAAAGCAGAGGTCTGGGTAGACATACTTGTTATATATTGGGCAGAGCAGAGGTCGGGGTGGACATACTTGTTATATATTGGGCAGAGCAGAGGTCGGGGTGGACATACTTGTTATATATTGGGCAGAGCAGAGGTCGGGGTGAACATACTTGTTATATATTGTGTAGGGCAGAGGTCGGGGTGGACATACTTGCTATATATTGGGCAGAGGTCGGGGTGTACATACTTGTTATATATTGGGCAGGGCAGAGATCGGGGTGGACATACTTGTTATATATTGAGCAGAGGTTGGGGTGGACATACTTGTTATATATTGGGCAGAGCAGAGGTCGGGGTGGACATACTTGTTATATATTGGGCAGAGCAGAGGTCGGGGTGGACATACTTGTTATATATTGTGTAGGGCAGAGGTCGGGGTGGACATACTTGCTATATATTGGGCAGAGGTCGGGGTGTACATACTTGTTATATATTGGGCAGGGCAGAGGTCGGGGTGGACATACTTGTTATATATTGGGCAGAGCAGAGTTCGGGGTGGGACATACTTGTTATATATTGGGCAGGGCAGAGGTCAGGGTGGACATACTTGTTATATATTGGGCAGAGCAGAGGTCGGGGTGGACATACTTGTTATATATGGGGCAGAGCAGAGGTTGAGGTGGACATACTTGTTATATATTGGGCAGAGGTCGGGGTGGACATACTTGTTATATATTGGGCAGAGCAGAGGTCGGGCTGGACATACTTGTTATATATTGGGCAGAGCAGAGGTCGGGGTGGACATACTTGTTATATATCGGGCAGAGCAGAGGTCAGGGTGGACATGCTTATTATATATTGGGCAGAGCAGAGGTCGGGGTGGACATACTTGTTATATATTGGGCAGGGCAGAGGTCGGGGTGGACATACTTGTTATATATTGAGCAGAGGTTGGGGTGGACATGCTTGTTATATATTGGGCAGAGCAGAGGTCGTGGTGGACATACTTGTTATATATTGGGCAGAGCAGAGGTCGGGGTGGACATACTTGTTATATATTGTGCAGGGCAGAGGTCGGGGTGGACATACTTGCTATATATTGGGCAGAGGTCAGGGTGTACATACTTGTTATATATTGGGCAGAGCAGAGGTCGGGGTGGACATACTTGTTATATATCGGGCAGAGCAGAGGTCGGGGTGGACATACTTGTTATATATTGGGCAGAGCAGAGGTCGGGGTGGACATACTTGTTATATATTGGGCAGGGCAGAGGTCGGGTGGACATACTTGTTATATATTGAGCAGAGCAGAGGTCGGGGTGGACATACTTGTTATATATCGGGCAGAGCAGAGGTCGGGGTGGACATACTTGTTATATATTGGGCAGAGCAGAGGTCGGGGTGGACATACTTGTTATATATTGGGCAGGGCAGAGGTCGGGTGGACATACTTGTTATATATTGAGCAGAGCAGAGGTCGGGGTGGGACATACTTGTTATATATTGGGCAGGGCAGAGGTCAGGGTGGACATACTTGTTATATATTGGGCAGAGCAGAGGTCGGGGTGGACATACTTGTTATATATTGGGCAGAGCAGAGGTCGGGGTGGACATACTTGTTATATATTCGGCAGAGCAGAGGTCGGGGTGGACATGCTTGTTATATATTGGGCAGAGCAGAGGTCGGGGTGGACATACTTGTTATATATTGGGCAGAGCAGAGGTGGGGGTGGACATACTTGTTATATATTGGGCAGGGCAGAGGTCGGGGTGGACATACTTGTTATATATTTAGCAGAGCAGAGGTCGGGGTGGGACATACTTGTTATATATTGGGCAGGGCAGAGGTCAGGGTGGACATACTTGTTATATATTGGGCAGAGCAGAGGTCGGGGTGGACATGCTTGTTATATATTGGGCAGGGCAGAGGTCGGGGTGGACATACTTGTTATATATTGGGCAGAGCAGAGGTCAGGGTGGACATACTTGTTATATATTGCGCAAAGCAGAGGTCGGGGTGGACATACTTGTTATATATTGGGCAGAGCAGAGGTCGGGGTGGACATACTTGTTATATATTGCGCAGAGCAGAGGTCAGGGTGGACATACTTGTTATATATTGGGCAGAGCAGAGGTCGGGGTGGACATGCTTGTTATATATCAGGCAGAGCAGAGGTCGGGGTGGACATACTTGTTATATATTGGTCAGAGCAGAGGTCAGGGTGGACATACTTGTTATATATTGGGCAGAGCAGAGGTCGGGTGGACATACTTGTTATATATTGAGCAGAGCAGTGGCATAGCTCAGGAGCTCTGGGCCCCAATGCAAGTTTTACAGCCCCCCCCCCCCAAGCACTCTATACATAACAATTAATACAGGCCACTAAAACATGCCAAGGACAAACAGTGTCAGAGGTGCAAGAAGGTGACGGGAAACAGTTTTTTTTAATGGTTACTAACATTCAAAGTATCTATAGAATTGATTATTATATGCACAGGACCTCTAAAGAGCTAATACTGTATTTGAGGGAGGGTCCTACAACCTTTACAACCGCTTTATGGTGATATGAAGGGTGTGAGCAGAATCCAGCCGCATACATCTCTCAGGAGAGCTTATGTTATCAGTGACCAGCTTTATATGGCTGAGAAGTGGCTGATGGGAATGTTATACCAGGTAATGGGGGAATGTTTAGTGATATGAAGGGTGTGAGCAGAATCCAGCCGCATACATCTGTAAGGAGAGCTTATGTTATCAGTGACTGGCTTTATATGGCTGAGAAGTGGCTGATGGGAATGTTATACCAGGTAATGGGGGAATGTTTAGTGATATGAAGGGTGTGAGCAGAATCCAGGCGCATACATCTGTAGGGAGAGCTTATGTTATCAGTGACTGGCTTTATATGGCTGAGAAGTGGCTGATGGGAATGTTATACCAGGTAATGGGGGAATGTTTAGTGATATGAAGGGTGTGAGCAGAATCCAGGCGCATACATCTCTCAGGAGAGCTTATGTTATCAGTGACTGGCTTTATATGGCTGAGAAGTGGCTGATGGGAATGTTATACCAGGTAATGGGGGAATGTTTAGTGATATGAAGGGTGTGAGCAGAATCCAGGCGCATACATCTCTCAGGAGAGCTTATGTTATCAGTGACTGGCTTTATATGGCTGAGAAGTGGCTGATGGGAATGTTATACCAGGTAATGGGGGATGTTTAGTGATATGAAGGGTGTGAGCAGAATCCAGGCGCATACATCTCTCAGGAGAGCTTATGTTATCAGTGACTGGCTTTATATGGCTGAGAAGTGGCTGATGGGAATGTTATACCAGGTAATGGGGGAATGTTTAGTGATATGAAGGGTGTGAGCAGAATCCAGGTGCATACATCTGTAAGGAGAGCTTATGTTATCAGTGACTGGCTTTATATGGCTGAGAAGTGGCTGATGGGAATGTTATACCAGGTAATGGGGGAATGTTTAGTGATATGAAGGGTGTGAGCAGAATCCAGGTGCATACATCTCTCAGGAGAGCTTATGTTATCAGTGACTGGCTTTATATGGCTGAGAAGTGGCTGATGGGAATGTTATACCAGGTAATGGGGGAATGTTTAGTGATATGAAGGGTGTAAGCAGAATCCAGGCACATACATCTGTAGGGAGAGCTTATGTTATCAGTGACTGGCTTTATATGGCTGAGAAGTGGCTGATGGGAATGTTATACCAGGTAATGGGGGATGTTTAGTGATATGAAGGGTGTGAGCAGAATCCAGGCGCATACATCTGTAAGGAGAGCTTATGTTATCAGTGACTGGCTTTATATAGCTGAGAAGTGGCTGATGGGAATGTTATACCAGGTAATGGGGGAATGTTTAGTGATATGAAGGGTGTGAGCAGAATCCAGGCACATACATCTGTAGGGAGAGCTTATGTTATCAGTGACTGGCTTTATATGGCTGAGAAGTGGCTGATGGGAATGTTATACCAGGTAATAGGGGATGTTTAGTGATATGAAGGGTGTGAGCAGAATCCAGGCGCATACATCTGTAAGGAGAGCTTATGTTATCAGTGACTGGCTTTATATGGCTGAGAAGTGGCTGATGGGAATGTTATACCAGGTAATGGGGGAATGTTTAGTGATATGAAGGGTGTGAGCAGAATCCAGGTGCATACATCTGTAAGGAGAGCTTATGTTATCAGTGACTGGCTTTATATGGCTGAGAAGTGGCTGATGGGAATGTTATACCAGGTAATGGGGGAATGTTTAGTGATATGAAGGGTGTGAGCAGAATCCAGGCGCATTCATCTGTAAGGAGGGCTTATGTTATCAGTGACCGGCTTTATATGGCTGAGAAGTGGCTGATGGGAATGTTATACCTGGTAATGGGGGAATGTTTAGTGATATGAAGGGTGTGAGCAGAATCCAGGCGCATACATCTGTAAGGAGAGCTTATGTTATCAGTGACTGGCTTTATATGGCTGAGAAGTGGCTGATGGGAATGTTATACCAGGTAATGGGGGGATGGTTAGTGATATGAAGGGTGTGAGCAGAATCCAGGCATATACATCTCTCAGGAGAGAGCTTGCAGGGAGTAGTAGAGTTTGTTTGTAGGGTAGTCGGCCTTTATTCCTGAGAATGGTACAAAATATCTATATGGTGGATTAGGTTAGATAATTGCCTCTCAGGGATGGAGACATAGAGAAGAATATAATCTGTGAATAGTGCGGAGTGGAGCTGTGACTGGCTGATCCTGTATGCCATGGAATACTGAGCCCATACGATCCTCGTGGAGCAGCTGCCATCTTGTGTGGCTAGATAGTGTACTGGGAACTGGGCACTGCCTTTGTCATGGAAGACCAGGGTTTGAATCCTGGCTAGGGTCAGTATCTATTGAGTAAGGAGTCCGTAGGCAAGACTCCCTATTACTGCAGGGTGGCCTCCTGGGCGTGCCCTTAGTGGCTGCAGCTCTTGAGCACTTTGAGTCCAACAGGAAAAAAAGCACTATACAAATGTCAGGATTATTATTATTTTCAGCTGGTGCCTTTCACATTTGCTTACTCTCTGTTTTACCTTATTTCTATTTATTTCTCTTACCTATTATGTTATAAAACAAGTATTTTAATAAACCTGTTAACATTTTGTGTTTTACTGCAGTCACAGGAGGTTTATGTTTATCCCAGCTGTTATGGAAGGCCGACCTGTATCTCTTCCCTGTGTAGGAGGACATTTTCCCTGATGGCTTTCATAGCTACACTAATTAGTCACTAATGCCGGCAGCCAATAATATGTTGTACAATCAGGTTGTTGCAGATCAGGGGAGGTCTCTGGAAGGGAGGTTCTGAAGGAGCAGGATCTGTCCATTGTGTCAATTTCCATAAGATGGTGCCACCGGATAACCATACTGAATGTGCAGATGCCACAGCTTATGGGATATTATCACCCCCTAGCAAATTATGTTCTTTTCTGTGCTCTGTTTATTACTGATAATATCTTACTGTAATAATCTGTTATCATTTTCAGAACTAAGATCTCAGCTCAAAGAACAAGAGACATATGTGAGGAGTGATCAGATGTCTACAACAGGAGTGAGTAACAGTCTATGGAGGAGGGAGACAGGATGAGGACAATTAAAGAAGAAGAAGAAAATGCATATGTGAGGAGTGATCAGCAGTCTATGGAGAAGGGTGACATGATGAGGACAATTAAAGAGGAAGAAGAGGAGGAGACGTATGTGAGGAGTGATCAGCAGTCTATGGAGGAGGGTGACATGTTAGGGACAATAAAAGAGGAAGAAGAAAAGACATATGTGAGGACTGATCAGCTGTGTACAGAAGAGAAAGACATGATGAGGGCAGTTAAAGAGGAAGAAGAGACATATGTGAGGGGTGATCAGCAGTCTATGGAGGAGGGTGTAATAATAAGAGTGATTAAGGAAGAAGAGGAGACGTATGTGAGGAGTGATCAGCGGTCTGCAGAGGAGGGTGACCTGATGGGGACAACTATGGAGAAGGATCCTCTTACAGAGAGCAGAACAGGTGAGTGATCAGCATTAATATGTGTTTGGCTGCAGCTGATAGAGAATATATTCACATGCACTGTTACACTGCACACCTCTCACCTTGCTGCTGTACTGTATGTGGAAGGCCTCTCCTTACACACACAGATAATGGCTGCAGCTGATGGAGAATATAGTCACATGCACTGTTACACTGCACACCTCTCACCTTGCTGCTGTACTGTATGTGGAAGGCCTCTCCTTACACACACAGATAATGGCTGCAGCTGATAGAGAATATAGTCACATGCACTGTTACACTGCACACCTCTCACCTTGCTGCTGTACTGTATGTGGAAGGCCTCTCCTTACACACAGAGATAATGGCTGCAGCTGATAGAGAATATAGTCACATATACTGTTACACTGCACACCTCTCACCTTGCTGCTGTACTGTATGGGGAAGGCCTCTCCTTACACACAGAGATAATGGCTGCAGCTGATAGAGAATATAGTCACATATACTGTTACACTGCACATCTCTCACCTTGCTGCTGTACTGTATGTGGAAGGCCTCTCCTTACACACAGAGATAATGGCTGCAGCTGATAGAGAATATAGTCACATGCACTGTTACACTGCACACCTCTCACCTTGCTGCTGTACTGTATGGGGAAGGCCTCTCCTTACACACAGAGATAATGGCTGCAGCTGATAGAGAATATAGTCACATGCACTGTTACACTGCACATCTCTCACCTTGCTGCTGTACTGTATGTGGAAGGCCTCTCCTTACACACAGAGATAATGGCTGCAGCTGATAGAGAATATAGTCACATGCACTGTTACACTGCACACCTCTCACCTTGCTGCTGTACTGTATGTGGAAGGCCTCTCCTTACACACATAGATAATGGCTGCAGCTGATAGAGAATATAGTCACATGCACTGTTACACTGCACACCTCTCACCTTGCTGCTGTACTGTATGTGGAAGGCCTCTCCTTACACACAGAGATAATGGCTGCAGCTGATAGAGAATATAGTCACATGCACTGTTACACTGCACACCTCTCACCTTGATGCTGTACTGTATGGGGAAGGCCTCTCCTTACACACAGAGATAATGGCTGCAGCTGATAGAGAATATAGTCACATGCACTGTTACACTGCACACCTCTCACCTTGCTGCTGTACTGTATGTGGAAGGCCTCTCCTTACACACAATGATAATGGCTGCAGCTGATAGAGAATATAGTCACATGCACTGTTACACTGCACACCTCTCACCTTGCTGCTGTACTGTATGTGGAAGGCCTCTCCTTACACACAGAGATAATGGCTGCAGCTGATAGAGAATATAGTCACATGCACTGTTACACTGCACACCTCTCACCTTGCTGCTGTACTGTATGGGGAAGGCCTCTCCTTACACACAGAGATAATGGCTGCAGCTGATAGAGAATATAGTCACATGCACTGTTACACTGCACACCTCTCACCTTGCTGCTGTACTGTATGTGGAAGGCCTCTCCTTACACACAGAGATAATGGCTGCAGCTGATAGAGAATATAGTCACATGCACTGTTACACTGCACACCTCTCACCTTGCTGCTGTACTGTATGGGGAAGGCCTCTCCTTACACACAGAGATAATGGCTGCAGCTGATAGAGAATATAGTCACATGCACTGTTACACTGCACACCTCTCACCTTGCTGCTGTACTGTATGTGGAAGGCCTCTCCTTACACACAGAGATAATGGCTGCAGCTGATAGAGAATATAGTCACATGCACTGTTACACTGCACACCTCTCACCTTGCTGCTGTACTGTATGTGGAAGGCCTCTTCTTACACACAGAGATAATGGCTGCAGCTGATAGAGAATATAGTCACATGCACTGTTACACTGCACACCTCTCCCCTTGCTGCTGTACTGTATGTGGAAGGCCTCTCCTTACACACATAGATAATGGCTGCAGCTGATAGAGAATATAGTCACATGCACTGTTACACTGCACATCTCTCACCTTGCTGCTGTACTGTATGGGGAAGGCCTCTCCTTACACACATAGAAAATGGCTGCAGCTGATAGAGAATATAGTCACATGCACTGTTACACTGCACACCTCTCACCTTGCTGCTGTACTGTATGTGGAAGGCCTCTCCTTACACACAGAGATAATGGCTGCAGCTGATAGAGAATATAGTCACATGCACTGTTACACTGCACACCTCTCACCTTGCTGCTGTACTGTATGGGGAAGGCCTCTCCTTACACACAGAGATAATGGCTGCAGCTGATAGAGAATATAGTCACATGCACTGTTACACTGCACACCTCTCACCTTGCTGCTGTACTGTATGTGGAAGGCCTCTCCTTACACACAATGATAATGGCTGCAGCTGATAGAGAATATAGTCACATGCACTGTTACACTGCACACCTCTCACCTTGCTGCTGTACTGTATGGGGAAGGCCTCTCCTTACACACAGAGATAATGGCTGCAGCTGATAGAGAATATAGTCACATGCACTGTTACACTGCACACCTCTCACCTTGCTGCTGTACTGTATGTGGAAGGCCTCTCCTTACACACAGAGATAATGGCTGCAGCTGATAGAGAATATAGTCACATGCACTGTTACACTGCACACCTCTCACCTTGCTGCTGTACTGTATGTGGAAGGCCTCTTCTTACACACAGAGATAATGGCTGCAGCTGATAGAGAATATAGTCACATATACTGTTACACTGCACACCTCTTACCTTGCTGCTGTACTGTATGGGGAAGGCCTCTCCTTACACACAGAGATAATGGCTACAGCTGATAGAGAATATAGTCACATGCACTGTTACACTGCACACCTCTCACCTTGCTGCTGTACTGTATGTGGAAGGCCTCTTCTTACACACAGAGATAATGGCTGCAGCTGATAGAGAATATAGTCACATATACTGTTACACTGCACACCTCTTACCTTGCTGCTGTACTGTATGGGGAAGGCCTCTCCTTACACACAGAGATAATGGCTGCAGCTGATAGAGAATATAGTCACATGCACTGTTACACTGCACACCTCTCACCTTGCTGCTGTACTGTATGTGGAAGGCCTCTCCTTACACACATAGATAATGGCTGCAGCTGATAGAGAATATAGTCACATGCACTGTTACACTGCACATCTCTCACCTTGCTGCTGTACTGTATGTGGAAGGCCTCTCCTTACACACAGAGATAATGGCTGCAGCTGATAGAGAATATAGTCACATGCACTGTTACACTGCACACCTCTCACCTTGCTGCTGTACTGTATGTGGAAGGCCTCTCCTTACACACATAGATAATGGCTGCAGCTGATAGAGAATATAGTCACATGCACTGTTACACTGCACACCTCTCACCTTGCTGCTGTACTGTATGGGGAAGGCCTCTCCTTACACACATAGAAAATGGCTGCAGCTGATAGAGAATATAGTCACATGCACTGTTACACTGCACACCTCTCACCTTGCTGCTGTACTGTATGTGGAAGGCCTCTCCTTACACACAGAGATAATGGCTGCAGCTGATAGAGAATATAGTCACATGCACTGTTACACTGCACACCTCTCACCTTGCTGCTGTACTGTATGTGGAAGGCCTCTCCTTACACACATAGATAATGGCTGCAGCTGATAGAGAATATAGTCACATGCACTGTTACACTGCACACCTCTCACCTTGCTGCTGTACTGTATGGGGAAGGCCTCTCCTTACACACAGAGATAATGGCTGCAGCTGATAGAGAATATAGTCACATGCACTGTTACACTGCACACCTCTCACCTTGCTGCTGTACTGTATGTGGAAGGCCTCTTCTTACACACAGAGATAATGGCTGCAGCTGATAGAGAATATAGTCACATACACTGTTACACTGCACACCTCTCACCTTGCTGCTGTACTGTATGGGGAAGGCCTCTCCTTACACACAGAGATAATGGCTACAGCTGATAGAGAATATAGTCACATGCACTGTTACACTGCACACCTCTCACCTTGCTGCTGTACTGTATGGGGAAGGCCTCTCCTTACACACAGAGATAATGGCTGCAGCTGATAGAGAATATAGTCACATGCACTGTTACACTGCACACCTCTCACCTTGCTGCTGTACTGTATGTGGAAGGCCTCTCCTTACACACAGAGATAATGGCTGCAGCTGATAGAGAATATAGTCACATGCACTGTTACACTGCACACCTCTCACCTTGCTGCTGTACTGTATGGGGAAGGCCTCTCCTTACACACAGAGATAATGGCTGCAGCTGATAGAGAATATAGTCACATGCACTGTTACACTGCACACCTCTCACCTTGCTGCTGTACTGTATGTGGAAGGCCTCTCCTTACACACACAGAGATAATGGCTGCAGCTGATAGAGAATATAGTCACATGCACTGTTACACTGCACACCTCTCACCTTGCTGCTGTACTGTATATGGAAGGCCTCTCCTTACACACAGAGATAATGGCTGCAGCTGATAGAGAATATAGTCACATGCACTGTTACACTGCAAACCTCTCACCTTGCTGCTGTACTGTATGTGGAAGGCCTCTCCTTACACACATAGATAATGGCTGCAGCTGATAGAGAATATAGTCACATGCACTGTTACACTGCACACCTCTCACCTTGCTGCTGTACTGTATGGGGAAGGCCTCTCCTTACACACAGAGATAATGGCTGCAGCTGATAGAGAATATAGTCACATGCACTGTTACACTGCACACCTCTCACCTTGCTGCTGTACTGTATGTGGAAGGCCTCTCCTTACACACAGAGATAATGGCTGCAGCTGATAGAGAATATAGTCACATGCACTGTTACACTGCACACCTCTCACCTTGCTGCTGTACTGTATGGGGAAGGCCTCTCCTTACACACAGAGATAATGGCTGCAGCTGATAGAGAATATAGTCACATGCACTGTTACACTGCACACCTCTCACCTTGCTGCTGTACTGTATGGGGAAGGCCTCTCCTTACACACAGAGATAATGGCTGCAGCTGATAGAGAATATAGTCACATGCACTGTTACACTGCACACCTCTCACCTTGCTGCTGTACTGTATGTGGAAGGCCTCTCCTTACACACAGAGATAATGGCTGCAGCTGATAGAGAATATAGTCACATGCACTGTTACACTGCACACCTCTCACCTTGCTGCTGTACTGTATGGGGAAGGCCTCTCCTTACACACAGAGATAATGGCTGCAGCTGATAGAGAATATAGTCACATATACTGTTACACTGCACACCTCTCACCTTGCTGCTGTACTGTATGGGGAAGGCCTCTCCTTACACACAGAGATAATGGCTGCAGCTGATAGAGAATATAGTCACATGCACTGTTACACTGCACACCTCTCACCTTGCTGCTGTACTGTATGTGGAAGGCCTCTCCTTACACACAGAGATAATGGATGCAGCTGATAGAGAATATAGTCACATGCACTGTTACACTGCACACCTCTCACCTTGCTGCTGTACTGTATGGGGAAGGCCTCTCCTTACACACAGAGATAATGGCTGCAGCTGATAGAGAATATAGTCACATGCACTGTTACACTGCACACCTCTCACCTTGCTGCTGTACTGTATGGGGAAGGCCTCTCCTTACACACAGAGATAATGGCTGCAGCTGATAGAGAATATAGTCACATGCACTGTTACACTGCACACCTCTCACCTGGCTGCTGTACTGTATGTGGAAGGCCTCTCCTTACACACAGAGATAATGGCTGCAGCTGATAGAGAATATATTCACATGCACTGTTACACTGCACACCTCTCACCTTGCTGCTGTACTGTATGTGGAAGGTCTCTCCTTACACACAGAGATAATGGCTGCAGCTGATAGAGAATATAGTCACATGCACTGTTACACTGCACACCTCTCACCTTGCTGCTGTACTGTATGTGGAAGGCCTCTCCTTACACACAGAGATAATGGCTGCAGCTGATAGAGAATATATTCACATGCACTGTTACACTGCACACCTCTCACCTTGCTGCTGTACTGTATGTGGAAGGCCTCTCCTTACACACAGAGATCATGGCTGCAGCTGATAGAGAATATAGTCACATGCACTGTTACGCTGCACACCTGTCACCTTGCTGCTGTACTGTATGGGGAAGGCCTCTCCTTACACACAGAGATAATGGCTGCAGCTGATAGAGAATATAGTCACATGCACTGTTACACTGCACACCTCTCACCTTGCTGCTGTACTGTATGTGGAAGGCCTCTCCTTACACACAGAGATAATGGCTGCAGCTGATAGAGAATATATTCACATGCACTGTTACACTGCACACCTCTCACCTTGCTGCTGTACTGTATGGGGAAGGCCTCTCCTTACACACATAGATAATGGCTGCAGCTGATAGAGAATATAGTCACATGCACTGTTACACTGCACACCTCTCACCTTGCTGCTGTACTGTATGTGGAAGGCCTCTCCTTACACACAGAGATAATGGCTGCAGCTGATAGAGAATATAGTCACATGCACTGTTACACTGCACACCTCTCACCTTGCTGCTGTACTGTACGGGGAAGGCCTCTCCTTACACACAGAGATAATGGCTGCAGCTGATAGAGAATATAGTCACATGCACTGTTACACTGCACACCTCTCACCTTGCTGCTGTACTGTATGTGGAAGGCCTCTCCTTACACACAGAGATAATGGCTGCAGCTGATAGAGAATATAGTCACATGCACTGTTACACTGCACACCTCTCACCTTGCTGCTGTACTGTATGTGGAAGGCCTCTCCTTACACACAGAGATAATGGCTGCAGCTGATAGAGAATATAGTCACATGCACTGTTACACTGCACACCTCTCACCTTGCTGCTGTACTGTATGTGGAAGGCCTCTCCTTACACACAGAGATAATGGCTTCATGAAAACAATGTAAGCACAGAAGCACCTGGGGCTGTTCATATCCCTAATGTCCAATGATATAAATAATACAATGTTCTTCTTGTTTGTTTGTTTCTTTTTTTTCTTTTTTACAAGAAAGCAGACAATTTTTTTTACTCTTTTATTGCTCAGATGATCGTTAAAATCAGGGTTTTTTTGTGTGATTTTAATGATCATCTGACCAATGATGAATCAGAAACAATTTTATTTGGCCAAATAAGTTTAAGTGTACAGTACACATAATTTGACTTTACGGTTACTTAACAGAACAGCAAAGCAGCGTTAATTCCTTGATGGTGATATAATAAAATGTAACTTTTAATCACTACATTAAAAGAAATGTTCACAAGGTTTGGCGCTTAGAATATCAGAAACAACTTGCTAGTGATGTAGGGACTGCAGTATATGCATATTTATAGGTTTACCAACCTAAGTCCACAATCATCACAAGATAATCATTATTTACACACCCCCCACCATAAAACCCAACATGTGTCACTTCATAACGAAGCTTTTTCAAGGGAAAGTGCAAAAGTCCAAGTGCTAAGGTGCAAATAAACATTATGGGCTTGATTTACAAAAGCATGCTAGGTGTTAGCATGCCTGTGAAAAGGCTCTTAGCATGCCTAAAGAGCTTTAGGTCACGTTAAGCTTCGCGCGTGTAACGCTCACAGAGGCAGCTGCGGCGAACAGCACCGCCGCCGCAGCTGCCTCCGTGCCCCTGCCCGTCCCACCGGCGTCTAGGACGCCAAGGACGGGACTGTCTTTTGCTCATAAGGTCACTGTGTCGCGCACACAGACAGGACCTTTATGCTAGGAGGAGGCTCGTCAACTGACCTGCTGGTCGGCTGACGTCAGAGGAGCCTCACGGCTCCCAGGATTGGCTGACTGCAGGGGGCGTGCCAGTGAGGTCTCCTCTGCTTCTTAAGCCTCCGGGCTTCATTCAGGCGCTGTCTGCTGTCGTGAATACATAGTGTAGCGCTTAGACCTTGGACTAGTGTCCGGTGTGTTTTGATCTGGGAGGAAACCAGGGATTTCACACAAGACCAGGATTACTGTTTATATTGTATTGATTATCTGTGTTTGACTCTGGCTATACTCTGACTTCGCACTGGCTTACTGATTCTGTACTTCTGCCTATCTGCCTATAGTTGCTGAACCTCTGCCTGATTACCGATTACTCTTCTGCCTTTACGATTTCTGTACCTCTCTGTTGCCGAACCTTGCCTGTCTAACCATTCTACTCACCAGTGGGCCCTCGCCACTGGTGATTTTTGCTATATACCCACCAGCTCCTCTGGTGCGGTATCGCTACTCTTCCTTAAAGTGACTAATAGTACCTTACCAGCTCCACTGGTAAGGTCTAGCTAAACTATACAGTCACAAGCCCTGCTAATACCTTTTCAGCTCTTCTGGAAAGGTCTGCTCAAATTATATTGTCACTTAAACTGATAATACCTTACCAGCCCTCTGGTAAGGTCTGACCAAATTATACGCTTTCTCTAACTGATAGTACGTTGCCAACCCCTCTGGGAAGGTCTAGCCAAACTATACTATGAAAGGTCTGGCCGTACCGATCAGTGCTCTTGCAGCTAGTGCCCACCAGCACCCCTGGAGAGGCCTAGTCTTATTGGTTTCTGAGGCTCTTCAGCTCCACTGATGAGCACTCGTTATTTACTTGTTATTCCCACCAGCTCCACTGGTGAGGTGTTGCTTAGTGACTGATAGTACCTTCCCAGCTCCTCTGGAAAAGTCTAGCGTAGCTACTCTCGCTACCTGTTTAACTAGTTCCTTGCCAGCTCCTCTGGTAAGGACTAACTATACTATTTCTGTACTCTCTGTTGGTACCTTTCCCAGCTCCACTGGAAAGGTTCGGTCTCTCTATCAGTCAGTGTACTAATTGTACCTTACCAGCTCCTCTGCTAAGGTCCCGCAAAACTATTAAAGTTACTGGTGCACCAAGCACTACACACTCAGCTCCTTGTGCTACTATACTGGTATTATTGGTGATTCTGCAGATCACACATAATCAGGTATAGCGTCTGCATTATCGGTGATTCTGCAGATCACCGAATAATCAGACATCTGAGTTGCGACACCCAACCATTACAGTGCGCAAAGTTTAGCGTCGCGCGGAACATCGCAACTGGTGCGCCGAAAATGGCGCTCTGGGTGCGCCTGAATCGTAGCACGGTGCGACGCTATAGGCATACCCGGTGCGACGCTATGGGCATACCCAGTGCGATGCTATAGGCATACCCAGTGCGACGTTCTGCGCGCACCGCGCACGATGAGTAAAAGCTGTGAGCGTGCTAACTGTAGTTAGCACGCCCAACTAACTACAACGCCTAACTAAGTTAGCACGCTTTTGTGAATCGAGCCCTATGAATACATTTAGTATTAAGACATAGCGTGTGTGCTAGATTAGTAGCAGCCAAATAGATATGGCAGTGAGCTCCCGTTTTATACTTTCTATCCAGGGTGGAGTCCTCCACTCCTCCCATTGATGTCTCCACCCACAGAAATGTACACAGTGATTGGATAGAGCATGTGTCAATTAACCCTAGAGCCAATCATATAGGAATCTAATCTCTTTCAGTGTACCTAAAATAGTACCGTATAACATGTCATATCCCAAATGAATGCCTGCCCGGATAATAAAGCATATAGTATATCCTTGACGCTGACCACTCTCATTGCAGCCCATAGTGTTTATGTAAAAGGCAACAAAACGCTTACACCCGAGATTCAAGCGCTTTGATTGGTCAGCCGTCGTCGGTGTGCTCTGTGTGCGCCAGCCAATCAGGTAAGGTGCACGTATCCAACCTCACGAGACGTCATCCGGGAGGGCGTGCCATTGTCCAGAGTACGCATCACATGCGTGCCAGGATGCGTCTCAATGTATCAGCTGCTCATGTACAATTGCGGAAGCGGCTTCCAGTCTCCCCACCCGAGGGCTGAACCTGCTGCAAAATGCAGCCAATCAGGTGGTGTTGCCATGGCGAACTTTATGTACAAACAAAAAGCGCACACAGTCCGTTCTGTAGTGATTACTGGGGTATCGCACGGCATATCAATCACCAAGGGAAGTTCTTAAAGGAAAAAAGAAACTATCCTTTATATCACATAGGACAGACAGATCACTTATATATTTGGTGAGATTCACCTACCTCTACAACTTTTAACAGCAGGAATTCGCATGTTAAAAGGGTTCTTATCGCTATTACTATTTAAGGTAACATTATAAAGATTATATAGCAGATAATGGGATACTACAAACTTATGTAGCAAGGAAGAGCGAGGAATAGATTGTGGGGGAGCTGAATTTCTCATAAGAAATATGGGTGTTCAGTATTACATATTAAGCAGTACCCTATATATCAGTGATGGCTAACCTTGGCACTCCAGCTGTGGTGGAACTACAAGTCCCATGAGGCATTGCAATACTCTGACAGCTCTAAGCATAACTCGGAGAGGCAGAGGCATGATGGGATTTGTAGTTTTGTCACAGCTGGAGTGCCAAGGTTAGTCATCACTGCTATATATACTTGATGTGGTACCAACTATGGGTGGAAGTCAGACACTACATATCATATAGATATGGTAGAGGGAGCGATTGGAGATAGAATGTATAATATCCTTTAAAAATATATCCATCCTCCTCATAAATACAGGGAGAAGGTAAATCCTTCATTCAGGCCACCTGGGTATAAAGTGTCCAGTCTATAGATCCATTTAGAATAAAGTTGTCTCATTTTTTGGTGCAAATTTCCCCCACGGGGTCAGAGATGCCATTGTTGTATTACGCAGAATTTTACCAACTCAGGGTTACCATCATGGATCTCATGGAAATGTCTGGACACAGATGTATTCCGTCTATGTTTAATACCCCCCAAGTGTTCCAGGATTCGTTTTTTTACAGCTCTCGTTGTTTCATCAATATATAATAGGGGGCAGGGGCATTGTATGGCATAAATAACCCCCTCCATGTCACAATTGTAAAGTCCAGTGGGTCAAATGACCGGCCATCGTTTGTGGAACAATAATTTCAGCATTGCAAAACATGTGAGCAGGCCTTACATCTCCCACACCTATGTATACCATTTACATTGGAATCTAACCAGGTCTTTTTCTTTACATTATTCAGTTGTCAAATTACCTTCTTTTTCAACGGTAGGAAGGAATGCATAAGGGAATCGCCTAAATTTGAGCCCCTTCTGTAGGTGACTTGTGGATTAGAGGGTATACATTTTTGTAGTTGGGAATCAAGTTGGAGAATCGACCAGTGTTTGTTGATAATCCTTTTAATGGAGGGTGATTCTTTGGAGTAGGTACTTCTAATCCTCGTTCCTCCTCCATCTTTCCCAGTCCTCTCCCTTGGTTTTAATAGCTCTTCTCTCTCTACTTATCTCGCATTTACTTCTGCCTTATCCAAAATACTTTTGGGATACACTCTATCCTGAAATCTACACATTCTTGATCATCAGAATTAGAGCAGTTCCTTGGTGCTCGGAGGAATTGTCCCTTTGGGATTCCACATTTCAGGGGTTCGGGATGGAAGCTATCTCATGCCAAAAGTGAATTTGTATCTGTTGGTTTCCGGAAGATCCTTGTGTCCAATCCCCCAGTACTATTTTACTCAATATGGACATCTAGGAAATCGATATGATGTAAATCAATTTCAGAGGTAAAAAACATGCCTATAGTGTGTGTATATACTTATAGTGTGCTTACTTAACAGACACAGATGAAATACAAGGAGAGACAGTATAGATATTACAAGTCAAGGACAGTATATAAGCTATGGTGGTAGTAAACATGGTAAGAAGCATTTATTTTCAGTTCTATGCTGTAATGCTTCCCAGTCCTAGCAGCCCTAGCGTTGTTTGGCATTAAGCATGGCTTCTGCCTGAGGAAAGGAGCTGTTCTGTGCCTGGAAGTTTTTGTTGTGACTGACCGGTATGTCACTCCTGAAGGCATAAGCTGGAGGATGGAGTGAGCAGGGTGAGGGGATCAGAGGCAATCTTGGTCACTCTCTTTCTCCCTCTGCTAGTATAAAGATCTTGCAGGAGAGGTAAGCTGCAGACAATTATTCTTTCTTCTGATTGGATGATGCACTGCAGTCTCTCCTTTTCTCATACGGAGCATGAGCCGAACAGTCATAGTTGATGTCATGGTGGATTTGATGGTCGCAGTAAAGACCTACAACATTAATTTTTGTAGTAGGCCAAACTTTTTCAGCTAGCATAGGTGGTACATCCTCTTTTGCACTTTGTTGATAGTGACTTTATTGTTATCCCATTTAAAGTTGTTAGAGATTAAGGACCCAAGAAATTTGAATGCCTCTACTTGGGTCTCTGTAGATCCATGTCTGATTATGAGGAGATATTATCATCCCCATGAGCTGAAGAACATGTAAGTTCCAAGTTGTTGCTGCTGCACCAGGAAGCTAGTCTAACCTTCTGTCTCCTGATGGTGAAGAAATTGGTCATCCATTTGCTGATGGATTCAGGTGTGCTTAGTTAGGAGAGCTTGCTGTGTAACAGTGATGGTTTTATGGTGTTGAATGAAAAGCTGAAATCCACAAACAGAATTCTGTCATTGGTTCCTGGGGAGTCCAGATCTCTAGTAAATAATGAAGACACATGCTTACAGCATCATCTGCAGACTTGTTTGACCTATAAGCAAATTGCAGAGAGTCCAGCAGGGGATGTGTGATGGGAATCAGATAAGCCATTATCCGTTTTTCAAATGATTTTATGACCAATAATGCAACGGCAACTGGCCTATAGTCATTTATACATATAAATGCTGATATTTTTTAAGAACTGCGACAATGGTTGAGCATTTCAAACAGGCAAGTAAGAGGTCAGGTGACTGTTCAAAATGTTCAGAGTTCCATCTGCAGGTGAGCCAAAGAACTGCAGTTTCCAATAGGAGGTGAGACATCTGCTGGTGGATAGCGGAAGTCCATGCAAAAGTTACCCAGTGCTGCCACCAGCAGGCTACTAACAGCACAGGTCATAACACCAGGGTTTGTCTTCGTAATACAAGTGTCTCCACAAGAAAAAAAAAAAAAATGTTTTCACAGCATCAGTATATTTATTTAGATCACTGGTGGAGTCTTTGAATATGTTCCAGTCTGTTGAATCAAAGCAGCTCTGTAGCTTTTCCACCGTGTTGCTGGTCCATTTCTTACCTGTGGACACTACAGGTTTGGCAGCTTTTAGTCTCTGTATGTTGGGATGGGCTGTATCACAGCATGATCAGAGTTCCCCAGAGCTGCTCTGCAGACAGAGTGATACGAGTCCTTAGCCATAGCGTAACAGTGATCAAGTGTTTTACCTCCTCTAGTTGCACCTCAGTGATCTGATCTGCGAGTTCCTGGAGCACAGGCTGCATGCATGTTTGTGGAGGGATGTACACAGCAACCAGAATAAATGAAGAAAGCTCATGGGGTGAATAGGAGGGTCTGCAGTTTATGGAGAGTGTTCCTAGCCCAGCCAAACAAGTCCTCCTAATAACGTGACATCCTTTCACCACTTATCATTGATATAGAAACAGAACCCTCCACCTTTGCCAGAAATAAGCAGGTCCTGGTCAGATCTATAGAGTGTAAATCCATTAATCTGCAGAGCATTTTCTGGAATCAGGCTGCGCATCCCTAAACACATGTTGCAATTGAATGGTTAATCGCACAGGCATACACCGCCTCTGCCAGACTGAAAAATGCATGCCCTGCATCCAAGTCAAGTGCTAACATTTATTAAACTAGGAGGAACTTTAGCTTCCAATATGGTTTGCATGCAAAGTATATTGGAAGCTAAAGTTCCTCCTAGTTTAATAAATGTTAGCACTTAACTTGGATGCAGGGTGTCAGGAATATACTGGGGTGCTGATGATGTAAGGATAACAGGAACATATTTCTTTCATTTTTCTATCTGCTATATATTTTGTCAGAGGTGTAGGTATGTCAGCCAGTCTGGCTTTTGGAAGGTGTCACCTGTATGTAGATTAAATTTGCATTCAGGGCAGAGATCAAGGGAACTGCCATTGTCTTCATTGAATAGACCAGTCACCTTCAATAGGCAAAGGAACCTGGACAGTAATTAGGAACTGTCTACCTAGCCACTAGCCAGGAAACACTTACTTAGACATTTACCCGACCAGGTTGAAGCCCACACAGGCGTTCGGCTACCTCTTAGTCTGAATAGTGGGCTGGAAGTGGAATTGCTTTGAAATCTGTAAGTGTAAACAGGATACTTGTTGTTCTCAGGATACAATCTTACCTGTGAAAACTGCAACCTTCAAAAAGCAGAAACAGGAACCTTTTGAAGTTCGCATATCACAGGAAGATTATGACAAGCGTTCGGTGATGTCACAAACGGGGAAATTGCATTAGTTCCTGGTGGCTGGACATTAAATGCCCCAGGGGACACTTCAGACTATTTAAGGTGGTCCAGAACAGTCACAGGGATCTTCTCCTGGAGGTAGCGCATAGCTAGGGATGATCGCGACTCCTGGTCGAAAAACGGCGTCCTCCCGTCAAACAACGTTCTAACCTAAGCTGGTAACGTTCTTTTTTTTCCCCCGTTTATTCTTACGCAAATATCCTTGTGTGTATCTTTGTAAACTCTTAATTTTGTAACTTTTTATTTTGTTTTTTGTAATCTTTTGTATATATTCTGTTCTGCATTGTTCCACTTTTTTTCCTGGAATATTAAATTATTATTTAATAAGCTTGACTTCTGCTGTACTAAACTAACACTCATAGCCTAGAGGAGACTGCAGTGTAGCTGTCTATAAGTCCATGCCTAATTGTATGCTTGAGCAACACTACCATATGAAATTGTAATTGCATTGTGTGTATGGGGCACTTCTGCGCTCGACAGCAGAGTGGGAGTGGCTAACAGTATCGTTCGGAACGACTTTTAGTGGTCTTGCTGCACGACAGTGTAACTTGCATTACAAGTCAGTGCCTGATTGTGCTGTGTTACTGTACAACTGTACTGCGTGTGTGGGTGCGTGGCGTTCCCGTATTCGGCCTAAGCACAAAGCTGACCCGAATACGAAAACGCAGATTGCGTGTTGAGCACTCGACAGCTGAGTTGACGTGTCTAGCAACCGCTAGTGGTGGCAGTAAGAAGCATTTTAGGGGTCAAAGCCTTGTTTGTAGCTCGAATAAGGCTTCTCCCCGCTTGATCTGGTCAAACCCGCAGTTGGGAACCGTATACGCAGGCGTGCCGCGGGCCGGTTCTTGACACAGGGCATGCATTTTTCAGTCTAATAGAGGCAGTGTATGCCTGTGTGATTAACCATTCAATTGCAACATGTGTTTAGGGATGCGCAGCCTTTCCCCCCACCTTTCCTTAACTTTGTAACTATGTAACTGTCAGGTTAGCTGCTCCCAGCCCCTCCTCCTGAGTTTTCTATTTGCATGATAAGTAGTAGCAGATTTGCATATGATTTGCATCTGAATTTAATGAGAAGTGTGCAGAAAATCTATTTAGGTGCTGCACACGGAGCTGGTGGTCATTTGAGATGCAGCCTTAGTGGTATGCGCTGGCGTTCTCCTCATTGTCTGGAATCAGTTCAGACAGCCAAGTTTCTGTGAAGCAAAGAGCAGCAGAGAGGCGAAAGTTCTTCTTAGGCCACATACACACATCAGACCATAGTTTTTTGAAAATGAAAGACCACAGACCAATTTTGCCCCCTTCCATGTAGTATGAGAGCCATACCTACACAGTCTATTCTATGGAGCTGAACTCCCCATCAGACAGAAATCTTTGCAAGATGCTGCACACAAAAATGCTGTAGACATTCAAAAGATCAGTATCTGCAAAAGATCTGTTCCTGCAAAAGATCCGTTCCTGCAAAATGCATTCATAGTCTATGATATCTGCAGATCATCATACACACATTCATCTGCAGATCAGACAATCATCTGCAGATCTGAAAATCCATCCTGGTGGATCTGATCTGCAGATGAATGTCTGTTAAACAAGGTGTGTATGATGATCTGCAGATATCATAGACTATGAATGCATTTTGCAGGAACAGATCTTTTGCAGATACTGATCTTTTGAATGTCTACAGCATCTTTGTGTGCAGCATCTTGCAAAGATTTCTGTCTGATGGGGAGTTCAGCTCCATAGAATAGACTGTGTAGGTATGGCTCTCATACTACATGGAAGGGGGTAAGATTTCTGTCTGATGGGGAGCTCAGCTCCATAGAATAGACTGTGTAGGTGTGGCTCTCATACTACATGGAAGGGGGTAAGATTTCTGTCTGATGGGGAGTTCAGCTCCATAGAATAGACTGTGTAGGTATGGCTCTCATACTACATGGAAGGGGGTAAAATTGGTCTGTGGTCTTTCATTTTCCAAAGACTATGGTCTGATGTATGTATGAGCCTTTAGTCCTGATCAGTAGTTGAAGCTCATCTAGTTTGTTGCATATTGACCTGACATTAGAGAGTATGATTCCAGGTAGTGGTGAACACAGTCCTCTACGCCAAAAGTGCACCTGGATCCCGGAGAGCTTGCCTCTTCTTCTAAGCCTCACTGCCTGATTCAGCACTGTAGCTCCACTGGTCAGATTCCCCAGAAGGCTAAGAGTAGATGAAATATCCAGGGGTAGATCAGGTACAGCTGAGTCCTGAATGCTCAGCATTGCCGAGGCTGCCATCTCCAGGCTCCTCCTCCTCATAGCCCAGTGTGTGGGTAGATCAGGTACAGCTACAGTGCTGCCCATTTTATACAGTGCAAAGTATGATTAAAAAATACAACAGTGTTCTCCCCAGAAATTTTTTCCAGCCGGGTGGTATGAAAAAGCAGCCGGGTGGGAAAGGTTATGCTGAGTGCTACTAGGTGGGAAATCGCGCGCACCCCCCCCCCCTCCCCACACCATTAAATTGACAGACTAGGGTCTTGTTGTAGTGGAATCTCTTAAAGGGATACTTAACTGAAGAAAAATTAGGCTAGTTACTTTCCTGGGGATTCTTCTAGCCTCCTAAAGTCCTCCTGCTGCCCTCACCTCCATTCCACGCTGCTCTGTTACTTAGCCTCACACCTCCTCGATCATGCTCCTGTGGTCGGGGGCGCTTTGCCCATGTGCAGTAGCAATTTTTAGTTACTGCGCAAGTGCAGAATGCTACCGGTCACGGGAATATGATGGAGGAGGCGAGTGACACTTGGCTGCGCATGCAGCGTTCAGAGAGGAACCAAAGCGGTGCGGAATGACTGCAAGGGACAAGAACAACTTAAGGGGCTGGAAGAAGCCCCAGGTAAGTAACTGGCCATTTTCCTTTACCAAGTTAAAGTGTCCTTTAAAATTCTAACTACCCTTCTGCTAATTTAACCATGAAACTAGCAGCTTTTCCCATATACATGGGTGGTCCCAGTGTGGAAATGAGGATTTTTGGGCTATAGCATGATATTGATAAGCAGGCAGCTTATCAATATCATGCTATAGCCTCAGATATCCCCTTACACCACCCATGTACATAAGAAACATGGGGAAAAAAATCTTGGTAGTTACACTGTCAAATCTGGAGATTGAACCTAGCTGCTGGTTGTAATGGGACACTGTCAGTCACACGAGATATTGCTGGCTATGTGGCTGTAAAGGGGCCTGGGTGTCTCTCACTAATCACTCCATGCCTCCCCCCACAAGCTGCAGCTCCCTCTCACCAGTGACACTCACCTCTGGCATTAATCAGGGCCCGGGGAAGGCAGTGACAGGACAAGATAATCATGGTGGTAAAAGGGTCAAGGCAACATCATAAAGTTCTGGCTGGCAGCAGCTGAGTTAGAAGCCCCCTCCTCCATTAGAAGCAAGCGAGACTCGCACATACACAAACACGCTGCGGCTGGAAGCAGGACCAGTATAGGGAGAGCAGGAAGTGTCTGGCAAAACATTCTACAAAGCACACAGCTGTGCGTTATCTCCAGCTCATATGAGCTGCGCGTACTGGGAGAGGATGAGGAGGACAGCGTCTGGCTGTACATTCCGAGAGCCGCGCTTCCTCTCTCTTCAGCTCAACTGAGCTGCGTGTCTGACGTCCCTGCATTCCCCGCCCCTCCACACAACAGACGGGAACTGAAGAGGAGGGCGGAGGCAGCGTCCCTGAGTGACAGCGGCTGGCTGCAATGATGCAGCCACCGCTGCTCACTAATGAGCCGCACAGAACGGGATAACTTTACCCGGGCGCGCGGGGGAGACCAGCCGGGCGGCCCTCCCAGGTAAATGGCTCTGGGGAGAACACTGTACAAGATGTTCCGCACTGTGAAAAATCTCAGAGGACGTGGTCAGAAGCCAAAAGTGACACCTGTGCTGGCCAGGAGGATAGATAGAGAGGTGAATAAGAATCCATGGATCACCACCAAGGCCATCCTGGTGAATCTGGGCTCTGCTGGTGGCAATGTCCAAGGCAGACAATCCAACGGACACTGCACACTGTTGGGTTTCACAGATGCAGACCAAGAAGGACACCACTTCTCCAGATATGGCACACAAAAGCTTGCTTAACCTTTGCAAATGCTTATCTGGATGAAGAGGAAGACTTCTGGTCTTTTGTGTTGTGGTCAGATGAAACAAAAATTGAATTGTTTGGTCACATTAATGTTTCCTTCATTTGGCGTGTAAAAGGAGAAGCCTTCAACCTAAAGAACACCATCCCTTCTGTCAAACATGGTGGTGGAAACCTAATGCTTTGAAGGCATTTTTCAGTCATTGGGCCAAGGGAACCTAATCACAGTAAATGGCACCATGAAAAAAAGAGCAATATGTGAGGATTCTCAAGGACAACATTAGGCAGTCTGCAGAGAAATTTGGCCTAGGGCACCAGTGGACATTTCAGCACGACAATGACCCGAAACACACAGCAAAAGAGTTGAAGAAATAGTTAGCAGACAACAATATTAACGTTTTGGAGTGGCCCAGCCAGAGTCCTGATTTGAATCCAATTGAGAATCTGTGGAAGGAGCTAAAGATCAGGGTGTTGGCAAAAAGAACCTCCAACCTGAAAGATTTAGAGCTCATTGCTAAAAATGAATGGGCAAGAATACCTGTGGAGACACGCATAAAGCAGGTCTGCAATTATAGGAAGCATTTGATTGCTGTAATAGCCAATAAAGACTTTTCTATTGATTATTGAGAAGGGTATGAATAATTTTGGACTGGACACTTTTTGCTCAAATTTAAATAAAAGCTATGAAATGTTTTTTGTTTTTTTCCCCCACAATAATGCCTCTTGTACATCCGCTTATTATCTTTTGGGAGACACCTATGTCATTTCCCTTCAAAAAATTTCTTGCTGGTTGAATAAAAGTAGCTTTAAGTCAAATTTTGCCAGGGGTATGAATAATTATGGGCAGCACTGTAAGTTCTGAATGCTCTGTATTTGTTCACTGGTGAAGGCTTATCTGGGTTGTGTTGCACAAGGCAATATTAAGAAAAAACAAAGACAAACAGATGAACTTGCCAAGGCTGCCATCTCCAGGGTCCTCCTCCTCATAGCCCAGTGGGTGGGTACAGTGCCTTGCAAAAAATATTCAACACCCCCCTCCCCCATTGACTTTGTACCTATTTTGTTACATTCCAACCTGTAATTTTATTGCTACTTAATATTATTTTATGGGATGGGTCTGCACAAAACAGCCAAAGTTGGTTAAGTGAAATGAGAAATGATGCACCAACATGGAATTCTCAGCAGCTCACTGACCTTCCCTAATGATAATTGTTCCTCCCCTCAAAATTCTCTAACAGGAAGTGATGATGTTTTTCAATTTGCAGGGCGGAGTCCCGGCATCCGGAACCTCTCAGAGACTCGTCTCTCTGTATTCACAGACTGTACAGCGGATGATGATGATGACATTGGACAAGAGTCTCCTGCAGATATCCTGGTTACCCCAAATACACCCCCAGACTCCCCTCACCTGTCTAACCCCGAGGGGCCTCATTCCCAGCACAGCTCTCCCCCTGCTGGAGGGTCTTTTTTCTGTTCCATGTGTGGGAAATGTTTTGTTCAGAAATCAAGTCTTGTCAGACATCAGATAACTCATACTACTGAGAAGCCCTATTCATGTGATGAGTGTGGGAAATGTTTTTCTCAGAAATCATACTTTGTCAAGCATAAGAGATCTCACACTGAGGAGAATCCCTTTTCATGTGCTGAGTGTGGGAAATGTTTTGGAGTAAAAAGAACCCTCGTTCTGCATAAGAAATCTCACACTGGTGAAAGGCCCTATTCATGTGCTGAGTGTGGTAATTGTTTTGGAGCTAAAGAAACCCTTGTCAGACATAAAAGATCTCACACTGGTGAAAAACTATATTCATGTGCTGAGTGTGGAAAACGTTTTGCACATAAATCAGACCTTGTCAGACATGAGAGGTCTCACGCTGGTGAGAAGCCCTATTCATGTGCTGAGTGTGGAAAGTGTTTTGGAGAAAAAGGAACCCTTGTCGTACATGAGAGATGTCACACTGGTGAAAGGCCCTATCTATGTGCTGAGTGTGGGAAATGTTTTGCATGTAAATCTCATCTTGTCACACACAAGAGATCTCACACTGGTGTAAAGCCATATTCATGTGCTGAGTGTGGGAAATGTTTTGCTCACAAATCAAATCTTGTCAGTCATGAGAGATATCACACTGGTGAGAAGCCCTATTCATGTGCTAAGTGTGGAAAATGTTTTGGAGTTAAAGAAACCCTTGTCACACATGAGAGATCCCACACAGGTGAGAAGCCTTATTCGTGTGCTGAGTGTGGGGAATGTTTTACACAGAAATCAACCCTTGTCACACATGAGAGATCTCATACTGGTGAGAAGCCCTATTCATGTGCTGAGTGTGGGAAATGTTTTGGTGAAAAAAGAAACCTTGACAGGCATGAGAAAACGCACACTGGTGAGAAACCATATTTATGTGTTCAGTGTGGGAGATGTTTTATACAAAAGTCAAATTTTGACATACACAAGAGATCTCACACTGGTGAGAAGCCCTATTCATGCGCTGAGTGTGGGAAATGTTTTTGTGATAAAAGAAACCTTGTCACACATGAGAGATTTCACACTGGTGAGAAACCATATTTATGTACTGAGTGTGGGAAATGTTTTTGTGATAAAAGAAACCTTGTCAGACATGAGAGATCTCACACTGGTGAGAAGCCCTATTCATGTGCTGAGTGTGGGAAATGTTTTGGTGATAAAGGAACCCTTGCCAGACATGAGAGGACTCACACTGGTGGTAAGTAAGGGTCAGTGAAACATAGCTTAACCTTCAGTGAACCTGAACTGGCCACAGCATGATGCTCTCCATCTCCCCAGCATAGATGGAAGTAGGGAGGATGGAGAGAGGAGTGCAGCAGCCAATAACAGGCTTGTTCAGCTCCGCTTATCCCTCTCTGATTGCTGGTAAGAAACTCTATTACTGCAGTCTGGGTTGGGTCTCTGTCACATTTCTTGTAGTGATTTTTACAGTTGAATTGTAGCATAGCTCCACCCACATTCTGTGCCCTGGCCTGACCTGGACCACAATGGACCCTCCTTTGTCCGCTTTGGTGATTTGAGGGCTCAGCACATTTGGCCAGATAAGGTGGAATGTGACGGTGTTGGCAGTTTTTGGTCAGTAAGATGGTAGGAAAGGGTTATGATGAGCTTGTCCTGTCAGTGGGGAGGTCAGAGCTATTGATAGACGGAGCTTATTGCTTCCCAAGGTAAAACAAGTCTGCACTTATACCCTTTATGTGTGGCTGCAGTCATCTGTTTGAGCGTATTTGCTCTGTGGTTGGTAAATTCTGGCTGATCCTGAACCAAGATCCTACCTATGGGAATCACTTCAGTGATCTGCTGGTCTCTGAGTACAGCCGAGGTCGGAGAATTAAGAGTTGGGTATGCAAGTCGGATACTTTGCCCAGAAAGAAAGTGAATGTACCTAAAGATAGATGGAGCTCTGTACCTTGTCTCAGGTGTAATTGCTGCAAAATAATAATAAAAAAAATGTGCTACCATTTCACATCCATCCACCGGTGACCGGGTTGAAGTAAGGGGCAGATTTTCATGCTTGAGCTCATATGCTGTGCAGTGTTCTCCCCAGAGAGCGTCCACCTTAAATTGTCCCCCGCCCGGCTGCCGTTTGCCCTGGTCTGTGGCAGAATGACTTTCCTCCTCCTCCTCCTCTCATTACAGCGGGCAGTGCTATGTCTGTGCAGCCTCTAGACAGGTGGGGGTGGAGATGTTAGCCTGTGCTGTCTCCTGCTGAAGAATAGATCCCAGGTCAGGTACGAGGCTGCACAAGGGTACACATTAGCGCTTATCAGCCCCCTGCACAATGTGCTATATGGGGTGGGGAAGGGGGCTCACACTGGCTGCTGCTAATAGAGGAGGGGGAGTCTCCCTTTGGCTGGAGAGGTCTCATAGATGCAATGCTGTTGGAGAGGGACATCCGCAGAATGCTGCTGGTGGATAGGGAGTCAGAGAGGTCCTCCAACCCACCAGCAGCACCCTGACTGAGAATGCCCGTCCCCCAACAGCATCACTCTGTGTGAGACCCCCACCCTTCCTCTATTAGCAGCCGCCAGTGTTAACCCCTTTTCTCCCACCCAGTAGCACCCAGCATGATTAACCCCTCCCGCCAGCAGTACCCAGCGTGATCACCTCTACCCCTCCCCCCCCCCCCCCCCCCACACACACACACACACACACACACACACACACACACACACACACACACACACACACACACACAGACACACACACACTCTCCCCACCAAATAGCCCCCAGCCTGATTCCCAGCCACACAGTGTGATCCTTTCACCACCCAGTAGCACCCGGTGTGATTCCCCCACTGAGTAGCCCCCAGTGTGACCTTCCCCCACCCGGCTACTTTATCATGCTGCCCAGCTGGAAAAAACATTTTATTTGAGGACTGATCCTGACTGCAAGAGGTAGTAGGGGTCATGGTGGGGTGACATTCTGTGGCCATGGCATAATCTGCAGAAGGGATGTGCTATTCCCAAATATGTTGTAAGCCTTAATGGTATAATTCTCAGAGTCTACATGTATGTCCCAGGCTAGAGGTCTCGCTCTTCACCTAGCTATCCCTGCCTGGCACAGCACTAACTGATACCCACACGGTTCCTGCCTGGCACACCACTAACTGACACCCACACTGTCCCTGCCTGACACACCAGTAACTGACACCCACCCTGTCCCTGCCTGACACACCAGTAACAGATACCCACACGGTCCCTGCCTGGCACACCACTAGCTGGCCCTAATTAGGATTTAGGCGAGCAAGGCTTACAAGCTGACGTAGAAGGCAGATATACCACCCGGATCCACTAATGAAGCTTAGTAACACAGTTCAACAGTACAGCAGTATCACATGCAAAGTTCAGGTAATAAGTAATGCAGATATGACAAGTCTTCATGCAAAGTTATTCAACAGTAATGATGATTGATCTGAGTTATGAAATAGTTCAAGCAGATTTGCATGCAGTATTTAGCGACAGGTAATAGTTGACGCAAGTTATGACACAGTTCCTTTTAGTCTGCATGCAAAGTTATGCAACAGATAGCAGAAGTTACAGATGATATGTGACAAAGTTATGCAAGACTTTATGCACACTGTAGTTGACTGATAAGGAAAGTAGACTTATACTTATCGTTCAGTTCAAGTGGCATACAAGGAGTATCCGGTAACAGTCCAAGATCGGTCCAGGCAGCAAGCAAGGGATGTCCAGTAACTAGCAGAGGTCGGTCCAGACGGCAAACAAGGGGTTTGCAACAACGGGTACGATCGGTCCAGGCAGCAAGCAAGGGTTTCCAGGAATCAAGCAGAGGTTAATCACAACAGAGTAGTCAAATACAAGCCAAGGTCAATATCCAGAATATCAGTAACAATTGAGTGCACACCCAGCAACTAGTCAAAGCTATGATTATCACGGGCGATGACTGAGAGCACTCTGCAGGTTTACATACAATACAGCATCCAATCAGTGGCCGGCCACATTCTGCACAACCAATCACATGGCAAGGCCCTGCCTAGGTGTCAGCTGTAGAATCAGCTGACACCGTTCTGTCAGCTGACTGGAGTCAGCTGACTACCGTTTACCTTTGCGGAGGGTGTATTGGAATTGTACCCACCACCTATCAGAATGTGCTGCCTGTGAGCCACCGGCAGCATCATCAACGGGGAACGAGCACCGAGACACAGACGCGGCAGATTCGAATTGGGTCTTGGCGGAATCAGCGTTGACAGGTATATTCCTTATACATGTACAGGCAGGTAAAGCTCAGCATGCCACATATGTAAGGCCTCCTCTACAGTGGCTGCAAATAACAGTTATCCATTTATTTAATAAAAATAGAAATAAAAATGTAACAATTTAATTTTCCAAATATTTAAGGCCTACAGTGGGCGCAACTAAAGCGGCTTGCTAAAGTATTTGGCCCCCCTTAAGTTTTCCACATTTTGTCATATTACTGCCACAAACATGAATCAATTTTATTGGAATTCCACATGAAAGACCAATACAAAGTGGTGTACACGTGAGAAGTGGAACGAAAATCATACATGATTCCAAACATTTTTTACAAATAAATAACTGCAAAGTGGGGTGTGGGTAATTATTCAGCCCCCTTTGGTCTGAGTGCAGTAAGTTGCCCATAGACATTGCCTGATGAGTGCTAATGACTAAAGAGAGTGCACCTGTGTGTAATATAATGTCAGTACAAATACAGCTGCTCTGTGACGGCCTCAGAGGTTGTCTAAGAGAATATTGGGAGCAACAACACCATGAAGTCCAAAGAACACACCAGACAGGTCAGGGATAAAATTATTGAGAAATTTAAATCAGTCTTAGGCTGCAAAAAGATTTCCAAAGCCTTGAACATCCTACGGAGCACTGTTCAAGTGATCATTCAGAAATGGAAGGAGTATGGCACAACTGTAAACCTACCAAGACAAGGCCGTCCACCTAAACTCACAGGCTGAACAAGGAGAGTGCTGATCTGAAATGCAGTCAAGAGGCCTATGGTGACTCTGGATGAGATCTACAGCTCAGGTGGGAGACTCTGTCCATAGGACAACTATTAGTCATGCACTGTACAAAGTGGGCCTTTATGGAAGAGTGGGAAGAAGAAAGCCATTGTTAACAGAAAAGCATAAGAAGTCCCATTTGCAGTTTGCCACAAGCCATGTGGGGGACACAGCAAACACGTGGAAGAAGGTGCTCTGGTCAGATGAGACCAAAATGGAACTTTTGGGCCAAAATGCAAAACGCTATGTGTGGTGGAAAACGAACACTGCACATCACTCTGAACCCACCATCCCCACTGTCAAATATGGTGGTGGCAGCATCATGCTCTGGGGGTGCATCTCTTCAGCAGGGACAGGGAAGCTGGTCAGAGTTGATGGGAAGATGGATGGAGCCAAATACAGGGCAATCTTTGAAGAAATCCTCTTGGAGTCTTCAAAAGACTTGAGACTGGGGCGGAGGTTCACCTTCCAGCAGGACAACGACCCTAAACATAAAGCCAGGGCAACGATGGAATGGTATAAAACAAAGCATATCCATGTGTTAGAATGGCCCAGTCAAAGTCCAGATCTAAATTCGATAGAGAATCTGTGGCAAGATCTGAAAACTGCTGTTCACAAACGCTGTCCATCTAATCTGACTGAGCTGGAGCTGTTTTACAAAGAAGAATGGGCAAGGATTTCAGTTTCTAGATGCGCAAAGCTGGTAGAGACATACCCTAAAAGACTGGCAGCTGTAATTGCAGCAAAAGGTGGTTCTACAAAGTATTTACTCAGGGGGGCTGAATAATTACGCACACCCCACTTTGCAGTTATTGATTTGTAAAAAATGTTTGGAATCATGTATGATTTTCGTTCCACTTCTCACGTGTACACCACTTTGTATTGGTCTTTCACGTGGAATTCAAATAAAATGTATTCATGTCTGTAGCAGTAATGTGACAAATACTTTTGCAAGCCACTGTAAATATGGTTTAGGCAGGAAAATGCCACATGTTTGTGATGCAAATAGTTCATACAGGATGATGTAACTTCCAAATGCAAATATATGCGGCTTGAAAGTGGACCAAGCAATTTACACCTTGGTAGGACTTCATTGGTCCATTTTCCAGCTGCATAAATTTGCATACAACATTTACATAATCCTGCATGAAGTCAGAATGATTTGCATCTCATTAATCATCCCTAGTATGGGCCTTGTTATTTCTACATATGTTTTATTACTGAGAGGTTTTTTTTGTGTGATTTGCTTGTTACAAATATTTTCTAATAAACCTTTTATACTTGACCTTTGTGTGTGCTAATTCTAAACTTTCCCCGAGTCCCTAACTTCCCTTATTAGCCCTCCCTTGTCCTATGGACTGTACTCCATAACCAGCCTGACACCCTATGGACACACCATAATGTATAGTAATGTGTGAGTGTGTGTGTATATTTATATGCGTGGCAGCACGGTGGCGTAGTGGTTAGCTCTCTCGCCTTGCAACGCTGGGTCCCTGGTTCAAATCCCAGCCAGGGCACTATCTGCAAAAGAGTTTGTATGTTCTCTCCGTGTCTGCGTGGGTTTCCTCCGGGCACTCTGGTTTCCTCCCACATTCCAAAAACATACAGATAAGTTAATTGGCTTCCCCTAAAAATTGCCCTAGACTACAGTACTTACACTACATAATATAGACATATGGCAATGGTAGGGATTAGATTGTGAGCTCCTTTGAGGGACAGATAGTGACAAGACAATATATATATATATATACACTGTACAGCGCTGCGTAATATGTTGGCGCTATATAAAATACTAAATAATAATAATAATATACACCATGATGTTATATGAAAAATTCAGGACAGGATTTCATGAACAATAATCTGACTAAAGATGTGGAGTGTTTCTCCAATCTAATGGCGGCCATAGCGGATTTCACCCGGAGTCACAAAACGCATGAGACCCCGCCCACATTACATGGGAGGCCTTGCAATGCGTCCTTTGCGGCATTTTATTCTCCAGAGAAGGAGAGAAGCCCCCAATTAGAAGAACTGTTCAGGGAGGTCGCTACATTGGAAAACACCTTAAAAGATAAAAAGGGCAAAGATGCAGAAGTGGAACTGAAGTCATCTAATACCAGGCAGAGGCTCCATGGGACTAACAATCACCAGCTGATAGAGAGAGGCTCAGGGCTGCACTATATGACAAAGCTGGGAAATGTGACACTCTTCTAGCAAACTGCCTACACCCCAGACAGGTCACACCTGTATCCCAGCAGCCAAAGCCCCTCCAGCTGAAAGTATAAACCCACTGACATTGCAGAAGATTGCAGATCCTATTACCAGGGTCTGTACTCCCTGCAGGGCAAATACCACCACCTCCCACCTGAGAAAATGCAACAGGAAATAAATGCCTACATAGAGCAAACTAAACACCCAACCATCCCCCTAACTGATAGGACAGATCTCAGCTATGACTTTACTGACCTAGAAATTCAAGCAGCCATTAAAATCCTCAAACTAGGCAGAACTGACACCACACCTCTTAGCTTCTTTCAATGCAATTTCACAGGCTATCCTCTTCCCACCCCAGGCTCACAGGATACCCCCTTCCCACCCCAGGCTCACAGGATACCCCCTTCCCACCCCAGGTTCACAGGATATCCCCTTCCCACCCCAGGCTCACAGCATACCCCCTTCCCACCCCAGGCTCACAGGATACCTCCTTCCCACCCCAGGCTCACAGGATATCCCCTTCCCACCCCAGGCTCACAGGATATCCCCTTCCCACCCCAGGCTCACAGGATATCCCCTTCCCACCCCAGGCTCACAGGATATCCCCTTCCCACCCCAGGCTCACAGGATATCCCCTTCCCACCCCAGGCTCACAGGATATCCCCTTCCCACCCCAGGTTCACAGGATATCCCCTTCCCACCCCAGGCTCACAGGATACCCCCTTCCCACCCCAGGCTCACAGGATACCCCCTCTCCCTAGGCTCACAGGATATCCCCTTCCCACCCCAGGCTCACAGGATACCCCCTTCCCTCTCCAGGTTCACAGGACACCCCTTCCCACCCCAGGCTTACAGGATACCCCCTTCCCTCTCCAGGTTCACAGGATATCCCCTTCCCACCCCAGGTTCACAGGATATCCCCTTCCCACCCCAGGCTCACAGGATACCCCCTTCCCACCCCAGGCTCACAGGATACCCCCTCTCCCTAGGCTCACAGGATATCCCCTTCCCACCCCAGGCTCACAGGATACCCCCTTCCCTCTCCAGGTTCACAGGACACCCCTTCCCACCCCAGGCTTACAGGATACCCCCTTCCCTCTCCAGGCCCACAGGATATCCCCTTCCCACCCCAGGTTCACAGGATATCCCCTTCCCACCCCAGGCTCACAGGATACCCCCTTCCCACCCCAGGCTTACAGGATACCCCCTCTCCCTAGGCTCACAGGATATCCCCTTCCCACCCCAGGCTCACAGGATATCCCCTTCCCACCCCAGGCTCACAGGACACCCCTTCCCACCCCAGGCTTACAGGATACCCCCTTCCCTCTCCAGGCCCACAGGACACCCCTTCCCACCCCAGGCTCACAGGACACCCCTTCCCACCCCAGGCTCACAGGATACCCCCTCCCTCCCACCCCAGGCTCACAGGATACCCCCTCCCTCCCACCCCAAGGCTCACAGGATACCCCCTCCCTCCCACCCCAAGGCTCACAGGATACCCCCTTCCCACCCCAGTCTCACAGGATACCCCCCTCCCCACCCCAGGCTCTCCAAGCTTATATTACAGTCATCCCAAAACCAAGGAAAGATCACAGGGCCTGTGGCAACTACCGCCCAGTTTCGCTCATCAACTTAGATTCTAAGCTCTATGCGAAAAATTATAGCAGACAGACTGAAGCCCATCCTGCCCAGGGCTCTCCACACTGACCAGGCGGGTTTCACACAATATAGAAAGGCAAGAGACAACACAGGCAACACGGTGTGATAGCATGGGCAAGGAAACAGGAGATACCCCGTGCATTGTCTCGATTGATGCTGAGAAGGCTTTTGATGGGAAATATTAGGGGTTCCTATGAAGAACACTAAACCAGATTGGGCTGGGCCCACAGTGGATCCATAGAATAATGGGCCTCTATCATAACTCCACGGCAAGAGTTAAAGTTAACGGTATCCTGTCAGAAGCCTTCTCCATCCGGAATGGCACCAGGCAGGGGTGTCCCCTTTCACCCCTATTGTTTGTGTTATGCATGGAACATTTTGCCAACACCCTCACAGCAAACACCAACATTTCAGGAATAAAAATTCACAACCTCGATTTTAAATTAGCACGTTATTTACCTCAGTAAACCATTGATCTCGATACCAAACTTCCTTTAAAGAGGCAGAAGCATTCTCTGCAGTTACAAACTTCAAAAAGAATCTCTCCAAAATGGAGGCCCTGAACGTGATAGGCTAGAAGGTTAGTGCAGACTCTGTCCAAAGCTTTTTCCTTCAAATGGAGATCCTTCAAAAAATATCTAGAGATCTCTCCTATTGGAGCACACTCAAACTCTCCTGGCTGAGCACAATGAATGTCCTCAAGATCAACGTCCTACCAAGACTGCACCATGTTTTCCAGGCTCTTCCATTGGACATTCCAGGTTCATCCTTGCAGATACTGCGTTCCACCCTGCTTAGGTTCTTATGGCTGGCCAGGAAATAGAGAATAAGCTACAATCTGCAAACTAGGTGGTGTGGGCCTCCCAGATATGCTGCAGTATCACCAAGCTGCAGGACTCCTACTTATAATAGATTGGGTTCATAATAGAGACCAAAAACAATGGGCCCAGATTGAGAGGGAGTGGGTGGGATTATACCCCAGAGCCCTCCCATGTATGACAAAACAAAAAAGTCCCGACCCAGACAAACTTCCCTTCTGGTCCTCCAGAATTCTCTTTCTGTGGGATAAGATATTCCTCTCCAGTGGTCTGTCCTCCATTCCCAGCCCTTTAACCCCTATGCTAAACCCCTATGCTAAATGACACTGATTTCCAAACAGGGATGGATTCGCCCTCAGTAGTAGGTCTAAATAGATCACTGGCCCCTTTTGAGGCAACTGCCGATGAATTCTAGACAAAAAGATTAGCCAAATCAAAACCCCAACTATAAACCTAATTTGTTGGCTAAACACCAATTCATTGAATTCTATAACCATACCCATCCCAAGACATGGGTCCATAGATTTTTGACCTCTTTTGAAAGTCTCTGTGCACAGTCTGAGGCCCCCAGCTTTGCTTCTTGGACTGACAGATGCTCCACAATATTGCCTGAAGAAGTGGGTTGTCCCACAAAACGCGACGCAGTGGAATATTTTACCTTTTTGTGATTATGAACAATAAAGAGATATATATTTTTTTAAATATAAACATCCGATCCTTGGCCTATTACCTGGATGTAAGTCCACCTCTACCACACTTTTACACAGTTTTAGTGTATTTTCTCCTACAATGCAGCATCTGTTTGCTACTCAGTGGTGCTCAGATGTGCCTCATCCACGAATTCGGCAATCCGCGTGGTTGCAAAAAAAAATCCGCATTTGGCCCCGCCGCATGCGGATTTTCGTCCGCGTCCACGCAACCACGCGGATTTTCTGCCGTGAATGGCGTAATCACGCGTGGATTCCCGCCCGGAGGTGGAATTTCTTTTAACGTTAATAACAAAGCCCCTATACATGCTACAATCCCCCAAATTGCATGGATTATCGAGGTGATAAGGGGCAACATAACTTCAACATAAAATCCCCCCCCCAATTTTTTTTTTTTATTTAATGGCTTTTAAAGACAAATCATCACTGTAAATGGGGCTATTAATTGGTAATACGTGGTTTTAAAAAGGGATATACGCATTAAGCAATCAAAGAGGTGAAGGCGAGTTCCAATGGCACTTGGCGGCGAAGGTACCGCTGGAGGAGGATGAGTGGCTGACGCCAAAAAGGCCCCAGAGAGGTTTTTGTAATTTTTTTTTTTTTTTTTTTGCAGCAATTAGCAATGACATCGCAGCAGAGTTGTCAGTGGACACGGGCAGTGTGAACGCAGAGTGCAGTGGTGGTAGCGACTGAGTCAGGAGAAGGACTATGTGGGCGGTCAGTTCAGCAGCACAGAAGGACCACGGCAACATACTGGTAGTAGTAGTAGCAGCACAGCGTCATAGTGCTGGCCGCAAAAATTAAATGCACCCGGTGACCCGGGCAGTGTGAACGCAGACAGAGTACATTGGTGGAAGCGACTGAGTCAGGAGGAGGACAATGCGCGCGGTCACTTCAGCAGCAGCAGCACAGAAGGACCATGGCAACATACTGGTGGTAGTAGTAGCAGCACAGCGTCATAGTGCTGGCCAAAAAATTAAATGCACTGACTCGGCCCAGGCTTTGCTGCCCCCCTTTCTGCTGCATCACGACCACGTACAGCTGGGCGTCCTCTCCCTGGACGTGGAGCAGTCCCAGAAGTGGCTGAGGCAATTGAACTCCCTTTCCTCTCACCCCGCAAAACCCTGCCAGACATGTTGCTAATAATGAATCACTGGATGCAGTGGGCACAGTACAAGGTCACTGAAGGATGCACCAGGCACAGTACAATGGCACTGAAGGATGCAGTGGGCACAGTACAAGGTCACTGAAAGATGCAGTGGGCACAGTACAAGGTCACTGAAGGATGCAGTGGGCACAGCAGTGGGCACTGGATATACAACTAGGTCACTGAAGGATGCAGTGGGCACAGTACAAGGTCACTAAAGGACGCAGTGGGCACTGGATATACAACTAGGTCACTGAAGGATGCAGTGGGCACAGCAGTGGGCACTGGATATACAACTAGGTCACTGAAGGATGTAGTGGGCACAGTACAAGGTCACTGAAGGATGCAGTGGGCACAGCAGTGGGCACTGGATATACAACTAGGTCACTTAAGGATGCAGTGGGCACAGTACAAGGTCACTGAAGGATGCAGTGGGCACTGGATATACAACTAGGTCACTGAAGGATGCAGTGGGCACAGTACAAGGTCACTGAAGGATGCAGTGGGCACAGCAGTGGGCACTGGATATACAACTAGGTCACTGAAGGATGCAGTGGTCACTGGATATACAACTAGGTCACTGAAGGATGCAGTGGGCACAGTACAAGGTCACTGAAGGATGCAGTGGGCACTGGATATACAACTAGGTCACTGAAGGATGCAGTGGGCACACAAGGATGTCACACTGTGTAATGAGATGCTTATATGCCAGCGAGTGAGCAGTGGGCACTGGGCACGGCACAAGGTCACTGACAGAATGAATGAACAGCGCTGGCAGAGAGTGGCGGTGCCGGCGGTGTGACTGGCTGCCTGCAAATAGTACAAGTGAAGTGTATAACTGTCACTGAAATAATATACAAGTGTGTAATGAGATGCTTATATGCCAGCGAGCGAGCGAGCAGTGGGCACTGGGCACGGCACAAGGTCACTGACAGAATGAATGAACAGCGCTGGCAGAGAGTGGCGGCGCCGGCGGTGTGACTGGCTGCCTGCAAATAGTACAAGTGTATAACTGTCACTGGAATATACAAGTGAACACTGCAGCTGCACTAACCTGCCTGCCTGCACTACACACAGATAATCCCCACTCCCACTACACTGACTACACTGCAGCACTGAACCTGCCTGCACTACACACAGTTAAATAATCACTAGACTCCCACACTCCCACTACACTACACTGACTACAACTAACTACAGCAATCACTCACTGACTAGCTAACTGTGTACAGTATAAGAGCAGTGTTAGCAAAAAAAACGCTTTGTTTTTAACACAATAAATGCACTTGCTCAAACAACAATGGCCTGGAGATAATCCTCTCAGCACCACAGTCTAGCAAGGACAGAGCTTTTCCATCATGGCCGCCGCTTTATATTCAGGAGGGGAGGGCATAGCTCCCCTCCTGTGATTGGTTGCTAGTGCCTGGCTGGGGCCCTCTGATTGGCCTGCAATGTGTCACTTCTGCATAGTTTGACGCATTTCCGCTAACCACGACTTCAGCGCCGGGTTTCACGAGCGTGAATGCGGATTTCTGTCCGCATTCACGCGAAGCCGAAGCAGATTTTCGTGGTTGAAAATCTATTCACGGCTTAGCGTGTCCGAGGCGGAATGCGTCAAAATGGTCGTGAATCCACGCGTAAGCGTGATCACGACCTGGCGGTGAGCACCACTGTTGCTACTTACATGACATAGTTGTATCCACCCTAGTTGGGGGGTGCGTCCCCCTTCTTCCTGCTACAAAGATTGACTTCTTACCGAAGATGTCTTTCCCCATCTGCTTATACAGTGGTTGCCTTGGTGGTAATCCATGTTTGTGAGTATTACTCCTCAATATACATTTGATTGTCATTTGCCTTAACATACTACACTATATTGGCCTCTTGTTTTTTTCCAATCCATCTGGCAGACAGTCTTTAGCCTCAGCAAAGCCCTCTATCTGAAGGAAAAGATTTGGTCCTTGACGTTTCCTGTAACCTCCAAGCCTCTGTGAGTAAGAGAGACCCGGAGCCCAATGGTGCAGTATGGTTACACAAAGGGATGTAAGCACATGTGTATACGTATTATGACATATATATATAGGGATAAATCTGCACTCCTCAATGATTCTGGCGTGCAAGCCTCAGGATTAATACAACCATGTGATGACCAAAGAGATAGAAAGATGAAAGATGAGATAGAAGAGATAGAAAGGTGTATACGTATTATACTCACAAGGGCGGGGTGCAGAACTTGCCACCACTGTCTGAGCCTGCGGGAATATAACTGTCCGTTCTCAGTGTCCCGGGTCTGTTGCTGCAGATGCTGGTTGGTCGCTTTCCAATTTATGCAGCTTAAAAATGAACCAATGGAATTTTACCTCAGCAGGATTTGATTGGTTCATTTTCAAGATGGATACATTTGCAATAAAATTAGCGCAAATTTGCATCAACCCAAAATAATTTGCATCTCCTTGACCATCCCTAGTCCTATCTATACCGCCCTGCGATCTGCTGAACTCTGTATGAGCTTAAATATATCTGTAGTCCATAAGTGTGGGCAATCTGCCAGTACATAAGATGGCACCTGACTGAAATATCCAGTGACTAAGGTGCTGATTACCCCGGGATTTCTGGTCAGCCACATCCTAATGAAGCCCTCTCTGATAGGGCAATATGCATGGGGGGTGGAGCCGGTGTGTGAGCTGGGCAGAAGCGTCACATTCCACACTGATGGCTGGCAGGTAGATTGTGTCACATACAGCAGCAGCACTAGCATACATGTAAGAGGCGGAGACCTAACATAGGGGAGGGGACATATGGGCAGTATGCGAGGATAAATGCTGGGACACTCTGACGCTTGAAGTATATCTTGATGGTGAACCACAGGCTTATAGGAGACTTTCTCCTTAGCCTCTAATATGTATTTATAGCAGAGAGAGTCACCACCACTAAAGTAATGTATAGCTCTATAATGTATTATAGCATTACATACAAGCATGTGCAGCAACAGGCTGCTGTTTCCAGATGCTATCCCTTTTGTCATGCTGAGTACAAAGTGTAATGAAAGCACACACATGTCTATATATCACAAACAGCTGAGGAGTAGACCAATCACACACCATCAAACCTTACCGGGGCGGGGCCACCAGTGGACCTGATGGAGAACTGAACTCTTGCACAGAACAGAAGGAAAACAGAGAGAAATGCACCCTGTATGTGTTTAGAGAGTTTAGCCTGTCTAATCCCCCTCATCTGTGACTAATCACAAGTTGTAATTTGATATCTCTGCTGCCTCAGCCTAGCCAAAGTAATTACTGGTAATTTGTAAACACAGGATGTTAACCCTATGTCTGCTTCCTTGAAACACACTGTAGATTTATTGCTGGATTTTTATCAGCTGTAACCAAGGAATTATTTTCTATTATTATGTTGTTGCTATGTACAGCACTAGTGAAGATGTTGGTGCTGTATAAACAAATAATAATAATAATCTCTCAGGGTCTCTGGTGTTTAGATCTCTGTGCGCCTGAGTTAAAAGCTCTGCCCATAGCACAATTTATACATTTATTACACGACAATAAGGGCCTCAGCATATGGCTGCCCTGGTGGTCTGCAGCACAAGCAGCTGTGCGTTTTACAGACACTCCCCAGCTTACACCCTTCTAGAGACTCAGGCAGGGAGCACACTTGTCATGATTTGTCTGCAGCACAAGTGGCCGTGCATCTTACAGAACACCCCCCAGCTTACACCCTTCTAGAGACTCAGGCAGAGGGCACACTTGTCATGATTTGTCTGCAGCACAAGTGGCCGTGCATCTTACAGAACACCCCCCAGCTTACACCCTTCTAGAGACTCAGACAGGGAGCACACTTGTCATGATTTGTCTGCAGCACAAGTGGCCGTGCATCTTACAGAACACCCCCCAGCTTACACCCTTCTAGAGACTCAGGCAGGGAGCACACTTTTCATGATTTGTCTGCAGCACAAGTGGCCGTGCGTCTTACAGAACACCCTCCAGCTTACACCCTTCTAGAGACTCAGGCAGGGAGCACACTTGTCATGATTTGTCTGCAGCACAAGTGGCCATGCGTCTTACAGACATCCCCCAGCTTACCCCCTTCTAGAGACTCAGGCAGAGGGCACACTTGTCATGATTTGTCTGCAGCACAAGTGGCCGTGCATCTTACAGAACACCCCCCAGCTTACACCCTTCTAGAGACTCAGGCAGGGAGCACACTTGTCATGATTAGTCTGCAGCACAAGTGGCCGTGCATCTTACAGACATCCCCCAGCTTACACCCTTCTAGAGACTCAGGCAGGGGGCACACTTGTCATGATTTGTCTGCAGCACAAGTGGCCGTGCATCTTACAGAACACCTCCCAGTTTACACCCTTCTAGAGACTCAGGCAGGGAGCACACTTGTCATGATTAGTCTGCAGCACAAGTGGCCGTGCATCTTACAGAAGCCCCCAGCTTACACCCTTCTAGAGACTCAGGCAGGGAGCACACTTGTCATGATTTGTCTGCAGCACAAGTGGCCATGCATCTTACAGAACACCCCCCAGCTTACACCCCTCTAGAGGCTCAGGCAGGGAGCACACTTGTCATGATTTGTCTGCAGCACAAGTGGCCGTGCATCTTACAGAAGCCCCCCAGCTTACACCCCTCTAGAGACTCAGGCAGGGGGCACACTTGTCATGATTTGTCTGCAGCACAAGTGGCCGTGCATCTTACAGAACACCCCCCAGCTTACACCCTTCTAGAGACTCAGGCAGGGAGCACACTTGTCATGATTAGTCTGCAGCACAAGTGGCCATGCATCTTACAGAACACCCCCCAGCTTACACCCTTCTAGAGACTAAGGCAGGGGCACACTTGTCATGATTTGTCTGCAGCACAAGTGGCCGTGTGTCTTACAGAACACCCCCCAGCTTACACCCGTTCTAGAGACTCAGGCAGAGGGCACACATGTCATGATTTGTCTGCAGCACAAGTGGCCGTGTGTCTTACAGAACACCCCCCAGCTTACACCCTTCTAGAGACTCAGGCAGAGGGCACACTTGTCATGATTTGTCTGCAGCACAAGTGGCCGTGTGTCTTACAGAACACCCCCCAGCTTACACCCTTCTAGAGACTCAGGCAGGGAGCACACTTGTCATGATTTGTCTGCAGCACAAGTGGCCGTGCGTCTTACAGAACACCCCCAGCTTACACCCTTCTAGAGACTCAGGCAGGGAGCACACTTGTCATGATTTGTCTGCAGCACAAGTGGCTGTGCGTCTTACAGAACACCCCCCAGCTTACACCCTTCTAGAGACTCAGGCAGGGAGCACACATGTCATGATTAGTCTGCAGCACAAGTGGCCGTGCGTCTTACAGAACACCCCCCAGCTTACACCCTTCTAGAGACTCAGGCAGGGAGCACACTTGTCATGATTTGTCTGCAGCACAAGTGGCCGTGCGTCTTACAGACACCCCCCAGCTTACACCCTTCTAGAGACTCAGGCAGGGAGCACACTTGCCATGATTTGTCTGCAGCACAAGTGGCCATGCGTCTTACAGAACACCCCCAGCTTACACCCTTCTAGAGACTCAGGCAGGGGGCACACTTGTCATGATTTGTCTGCAGCACAAGTGGCCGTGCATCTTACAGAACACCCCCAGCTTACACCCTTCTAGAGACTCAGGCAGAGGGCACACTTGTCATGATTTGTCTGCAGCACAAGTGGCCGTGCATCTTACAGAATGCCCCCCAGCTTACACCCTTCTAGAGACTCAGGCAGGGAGCACACTTGTCATGATTTGTCTGCAGCACAAGTGGCCATGCGTCTTACAGAACACCCCCAGCTTACACCCTTCTAGAGACTCAGGCAGGGAGCACACTTGTCATGATTTGTCTGCAGCACAAGTGGCCGTGCATCTTACAGAACACCCACAGCTTACACCCTTCTAGAGACTCAGGCAGGGAGCACACTTGTCATGATTTGTCTGCAGCACAAGTGGCCATGCGTCTTACAGAACTCCCCCAGCTTACACCCTTCTAGAGACTCAGGCAGAGGGCACACTTGTCATGATTTGTCTGCAGCATTAGTGGCCGTGCATCTTACAGAACACCCACAGCTTACACCCTTCTAGAGACTCAGGCAGGGAGCACACTTGTCATGATTTGTCTGCAGCACAAGTGGCCGTGCGTCTTACAGAACACCCCCAGCTTACACCCTTCTAGAGACTCAGGCAGGAATCACACTTGTCATGATTAGTCTGCAGCACAAGTGGCCGTGCATCTTACAGACCCCCCCCCCCCCCCAGCTTACACCCCTCTAGAGACTCAGGCAGGGGGCACACTTGTCATGATTTGTCTGCAGCACAAGCGGCCGTGCATCTTACAGAACACCCCCCAGCTTACACCCTTCTAGAGACTCAGGCAGGGAGCACACTTGTCATGATTTGTCTGCAGCATAAGTGGCCGTGCATCTTACAGAACACCCCCCAGCTTACACCCTTCTAGAGACTCAGGCAGGGAGCACACTTGTCATGATTTGTCTGCAGTACAAGTGGCCGTGCGTCTTACAGAATGCCCCCCCCCCCCCCCCAGCTTACACCCTTCTAGAGACTCGGGCAGGGAGCACACATGTTATGATTAGTCTGCAGCACAAGTGGCCGTGCATCTTACAGAACACCCCCCAGCTTACACCCTTCTAGAGACTCAGGCAGGGAGCACACTTGTCATGATTTGTCTGCAGCACAAGTGGCCGTGCATCTTACAGAACACCCCCCAGCTTACACCCTTCTAGAGACTCAGGCAGGGAGCACACTTGTCATGATTTGTCTGCAGCACAAGTGGCCGTGCCTCTTACAGAACACCCCCAGCTTACACCCTTCTAGACACTCAGGCAGGGAGCACACTTGTCATGATTTGTCTGCAGCACAAGTGGCCGTGCATCTTACAGAACACCCCCCAGCTTACACCCTTCTAGAGACTCAGGCAGGGAGCACACTTGTCATGATTTGTCTGCAGCACAAGTGGCCGTGCATCTTACAGAACACCCCCCAGCTTACACCCTTCTAGAGACTCAGACAGGGAGCACACTTGTCATGATTTGTCTGCAGCACAAGTGGCCGTGCATCTTACAGAACACCCCCCAGCTTACACCCTTCTAGAGACTCAGGCAGGGAGCACACTTGTCATGATTTGTCTGCAGCACAAGTGGCCGTGCATCTTACAGAACACCCCCCAGCTTACACCCTTCTAGAGACTCAGGCAGGGAGCACACTTGTCATGATTTGTCTGCAGCACAAGTGGCCGTGCGTCTTACAGACACCCCCCAGCTTACACCCTTCTAGAGACTCAGGCAGGGGGCACACTTGCCATGATTTGTCTGCAGCACAAGTGGCCGTGCATCTTACAGAACACCCCCCAGCTTACACCCTTCTAGAGACTCAGGCAGGGGGCACACTTGTCATGATTTGTCTGCAGCACAAGTGGCCTGAGCGTCTTACAGAACACTCCCAGCTTACACCCTTCTAGAGACTCAGGCAGGGAGCACACTTGTCATGATTTGTCTGCAGCACAAGTGGCCATGCGTCTTACAGAACACCCCCCAGCTTACACCCTTCTAGAGACTCAGGCAGAGGGCACACTTGTCATGATTTGTCTGCAGCACAAGTGGCCGTGCATCTTACAGAACACCCACAGCTTACACCCTTCTAGAGACTCAGGCAGGGAGCACACTTGTCATGATTTGTCTGCAGCACAAGTGGCCATGCGTCTTACAGAACTCCCCCAGCTTACACCCTTCTAGAGACTCAGGCAGGGAGCACACTTGTCATGATTTGTCTGCAGCACAAGTGGCCATGCGTCTTACAGAACACCCCCCAGCTTACACCCTTCTAGAGACTCAGGCAGGAATTACACTTGTCATGATTAGTCTGCAGCACAAGTGGCCATGCGTCTTACAGAACACCCCCAGCTTACACCCTTCTAGAGACTCAGGCAGGGAGCACACTTGTCATGATTTGTCTGCAGCACAAGTGGCCATGCGTCTTACAGAACACCCCCAGCTTACACCCTTCTAGAGACTCAGGCAGGGAGCACACTTGTCATGATTTGTCTGCAGCACAAGTGGCCATGCGTCTTACAGAACTCCCCCAGCTTACACCCTTCTAGAGACTCAGGCAGAGGGCACACTTGTCATGATTTGTCTGCAGCATTAGTGGCCGTGCATCTTACAGAACACCCACAGCTTACACCCTTCTAGAGACTCAGGCAGGAATCACACTTGTCATGATTAGTCTGCAGCACAAGTGGCCGTGCATCTTACAGACCCCCCCCCCCCCAGCTTACACCCCTCTAGAGACTCAGGCAGGGGGCACACTTGTCATGATTTGTCTGCAGCACAAGCGGCCGTGCATCTTACAGAACACCCCCCAGCTTACACCCTTCTAGAGACTCAGGCAGGGAGCACACTTGTCATGATTTGTCTGCAGCATAAGTGGCCGTGCATCTTACAGAACACCCCCCAGCTTACACCCTTCTAGAGACTCAGGCAGGGAGCACACTTGTCATGATTTGTCTGCAGTACAAGTGGCCGTGCGTCTTACAGAATGCCCCCCCCCCCCCCCCCAGCTTACACCCTTCTAGAGACTCGGGCAGGGAGCACACATGTTATGATTAGTCTGCAGCACAAGTGGCCGTGCATCTTACAGAACACCCCCCAGCTTACACCCTTCTAGAGACTCAGGCAGGGAGCACACTTGTCATGATTTGTCTGCAGCACAAGTGGCCGTGCATCTTACAGAACACCCCCCAGCTTACACCCTTCTAGAGACTCAGGCAGGGAGCACACTTGTCATGATTTGTCTGCAGCACAAGTGGCCGTGCGTCTTACAGAATGCCCCCCCAGCTTACACCCTTCTAGAGACTCAGGCAGGGAGCACACATGTCATGATTAGTCTGCAGCACAAGTGGCCGTGCATCTTACAGAACACCCCCCAGCTTACACCCTTCTAGAGACTCAGGCAGGGAGCACACTTGTCATGATTTGTCTGCAGCACAAGTGGCCGTGCATCTTACAGAACACCCCCCAGCTTACACCCTTCTAGAGACTCAGACAGGGAGCACACTTGTCATGATTTGTCTGCAGCACAAGTGGCCGTGCATCTTACAGAACACCCCCCAGCTTACACCCTTCTAGAGACTCAGACAGGGAGCACACTTGTCATGATTTGTCTGCAGCACATGTGGCCGTGCATCTTACAGAACACCCCCCAGCTTACACCCTTCTAGAGACTCAGGCAGGGAGCACACTTGTCATGATTTGTCTGCAGCACAAGTGGCCGTGCATCTTACAGAACACTCCCCAGCTTACACCCTTCTAGAGACTCAGGCAGGGAGCACACTTGTCATGATTTGTCTGCAGCACAAGTGGCCATGCGTCTTACAGAACACCCCCCATCTTACACCCTTCTAGAGACTCAGGCAGGGGGCACACTTGCCATGATTTGTCTGCAGCACAAGTGGCCGTGCATCTTACAGAACACCCCCCAGCTTACACCCTTCTAGAGACTCAGACAGGGAGCACACTTGTCATGATTTGTCTGCAGCACAAGTGGCCGTGCGTCTTACAGACACCCCCCAGCTTACACCCTTCTAGAGACTCAGGCAGGGGGCACACTTGCCATGATTTGTCTGCAGCACAAGTGGCCGTGCATCTTACAGAACACCCCCCAGCTTACACCCTTCTAGAGACTCAGGCAGGGGGCACACTTGTCATGATTTGTCTGCAGCACAAGTGTCCGTGCATCTTACAGAACACCCCCCAGCTTACACCCTTCTAGAGACTCAGGCAGGGAGCACACTTGCCATGATTTGTCTGCAGCACAAGTGGCCATGCGTCTTACAGAACACCCCCCAGCTTACACCCTTCTAGAGACTCAGGCAGGGGGCACACTTGTCATGAGTTGTCTGCAGCACAAGTGGCCGTGCATCTTACAGAACACCTCCCAGTTTACACCCTTCTAGGGACTCAGGCAGGGAGCACACTTGTCATGATTTGTCTGCAGCACAAGTGGCCGTGCATCTTACAGAACACCCCCCAGCTTACACCCTTCTAGAGACTCAGGCAGGGGGCACACTTGTCATGATTTGTCTGCAGCACAAGTGGCCATGCGTCTTACAGAACACCCCCCAGCTTACACCCTTCTAGAGACTCAGGCAGGGAGCACACTTGCCATGATTTGTCTGCAGCACAAGTGGCCATGCGTCTTACAGAACACCCCCCAGCTTACACCCTTCTAGAGACTCAGGCAGAGGGCACACTTGTCATGATTTGTCTGCAGCACAAGTGGCCGTGCATCTTACAGAACACCCACAGCTTACACCCTTCTAGAGACTCAGGCAGGGAGCACACTTGTCATGATTTGTCTGCAGCACAAGTGGCCATGCGTCTTACAGAACTCCCCCAGCTTACACCCTTCTAGAGACTCAGGCAGGGAGCACACTTGTCATGATTTGTCTGCAGCACAAGTGGCCATGCGTCTTACAGAACACCCCCCAGCTTACACCCTTCTAGAGACTCAGGCAGGAATCACACTTGTCATGATTAGTCTGCAGCACAAGTGGCCATGCGTCTTACAGAACACCCCCAGCTTACACCCTTCTAGAGACTCAGGCAGGGAGCACACTTGTCATGATTTGTCTGCAGCACAAGTGGCCGTGCGTCTTACAGAACACCCCCAGCTTACACCCTTCTAGAGACTCAGGCAGGGAGCACACTTGTCATGATTTGTCTGCAGCACAAGTGGCCATGCGTCTTACAGAACACCCCCCAGCTTACACCCTTCTAGAGACTCAGGCAGGAATCACACTTGTCATGATTAGTCTGCAGCACAAGTGGCCGTGCATCTTACAGAACACCCCCCAGCTTACACCCTTCTAGAGACTCAGGCAGGGAGCACACTTGTCATGATTTGTCTGCAGCACAAGTGGCCGTGCATCTTACAGAACACCCCCCAGCTTACACCCTTCTAGAGACTCAGACAGGGAGCACACTTGTCATGATTTGTCTGCAGCACAAGTGGCCGTGCATCTTACAGAACACCCCCCATCTTACACCCTTCTAGAGACTCAGGCAGGGAGCACACTTGTCATGATTTGTCTGCAGCACAAGTGGCCGTGCGTCTTACAGAACACCCCCCAGCTTACACCCTTCTAGAGACTCAGGCAGGGAGCACACTTGTCATGATTTGTCTGCAGCACAAGTGGCCGTGCATCTTACAGAACACCCCCCAGCTTACACCCTTCTAGAGACTCAGGCAGGGAGCACACTTGTCATGATTTGTCTGCAGCACAAGTGACCGTGCGTCTTACAGAATGCCCCCCCCCCCCAGCTTACACCCTTCTAGAGACTCAGGCAGGGAGCACACATGTCATGATTAGTCTGCAGCACAAGTGGCCGTGCATCTTACAGAACACCCCCCAGCTTACACCCTTCTAGAGACTCAGGCAGGGAGCACACTTGTCATGATTTGTCTGCAGCACAAGTGGCCGTGCATCTTACAGAACACCCCCCAGCTTACACCCTTCTAGAGACTCAGACAGGGAGCACACTTGTCATGATTTGTCTGCAGCACAAGTGGCCGTGCATCTTACAGAACCCCCCCCTGCTTACACCCTTCTAGAGACTCAGGCAGGGAGCACACTTGTCATGATTTGTCTGCAGCACAAGTGGCCGTGCGTCTTACAGACACCCCCCAGCTTACACCCTTCTAGAGACTCAGGCAGGGAGCACACTTGTCATGATTTGTCTGCAGCACAAGTGGCCATGCGTCTTACAGAACACCCCCAGCTTACACCCTTCTAGAGACTCAGGCAGGGAGCACACTTGTCATGAGTTGTCTGCAGCACAAGTGGCTGTGCGTCTTACAGAACACCCCCAGCTTACACCCTTCTAGAGACTCAGGCAGGGAGCACACTTGTCATGGTTTGTCTGCAGCACAAGTGGCCGTGCATCTTACAGACACTCCCCAGCTTACACCCTTCTAGAGACTCAGGCAGGGAGCACACTTGTCATGAGTTGTCTGCAGCACAAGTGGCTGTGCGTCTTACAGAACACCCCCAGCTTACACCCTTCTAGAGACTCAGGCAGGGAGCACACTTGTCATGATTTGTCTGCAGCACAAGTGGCCATGCGTCTTGCAGAACACCCCCAGCTTACACCCTTCTAGAGACTCAGGCAGGGAGCCCACTTGTCATGATTTGTCTGCAGCACAAGTGGCCGTGCATCTTACAGAACCCCACCCCCCAGCTTACACCCTTCTAGAGACTCAGGCAGGGAGCACACTTGTCATGATTTGTCTGCAGCACAAGTGGCCGTGCATCTTACAGAACACCCCCCAGCTTACACCCTTCTAGAGACTCAGGCAGGGGGCACACTTGTCATGATTTGTCTGCAGCACAAGTGGCCGTGCATCTTACAGAACCCCCCCCTGCTTACACCCTTCTAGAGACTCAGGCAGGGAGCACACTTGTCATGATTTGTCTGCAGCACAAGTGGCCGTGCGTCTTACAGACACCCCCCAGCTTACACCCTTCTAGAGACTCAGGCAGGGAGCACACTTGTCACAATACACAAAACAATTTTCCATAATTGCTTGCGATGTTTTGGATGTAGCAAAATACATTATAATCCAGAAAGTGCATATCATGCGATGCGGGAAGGAGCGGTAAGCAATTTAAAACCAAGGAAAACCATGACATGTGCTACTCGAGTTGTCCCTGTCTACAATGACCAGAGCAGCAGTCCGTGTATTTGTGGCAAAATGCACGTGATTAAAAAAAATGCTCTCTGCCTTAAAGTTATTGGGAACCGCTTGATAAAGAAAGAAACCAGATACTTACCTGAGGAGAGGGAAGGCTGTGGGTCGTAATGAGCCGTCTGCTCTCCAGGTGCCCTCGGTGCTGCGCCGTCCCCGGGAGAAGTTTTTGGCTAAATTAGTCAAATACTGCTCCTTCCGCCAGTGGAGGTGATTTCGGAAAGTCTCCGGGAGCCTGAGTACTCCTGAAGATGGGCCGCTCCATACTGCACACGACGAGCGCCCTCTATCGCTCATGCGCAGTGTGGAGCCGCCTGACTTCGGGAGCCTGAGTACTCCTGAAGATGGGCCGCTCCATACTGCACACGAGCGAGCGCCCTCTATCGCACATGCTCAGTGTGGAGCCGCCCGACTTCGGGAGCCTGAGTACTCCTGAAGACGGGCCGCTCCATACTGCACACGAGCGAGCGCCCTCTATCGCACATGCTCAGTGTGGAGCCGCCCGACTTCGGGAGCCTGAGTACTCCTGAAGACGGGCCGCTCCATACTGCACACGAGCGAGCGCCCTCTATCGCACATGCTCAGTGGTGAGCCGCCCGACTTCGGGAGCCCGAGTACTCCTGAAGACGGGCCGCTCCATACTGCACACGAGCGAGCGCCCTCTATCGCACATGCTCAGTGTGGAGCCGCCTGACTTCGGGAGCCTGAGTACTCCTGAAGATGGGCCGCTCCATACTGCACACGAGCGAGCGCCCTCTATCGCACATGCTCAGTGTGGAGCCGCCTGACTTCGGGAGCCTGAGTACTCCTGAAGAATGGGCCGCTCCATACTGCGCACGCGCGAGCGTCCTCTATCGCACATGCGCAGTGTGGAGCCGCCCGACTTCAGGAGGACTCGGCTCCCCTGAAGACTTCCGAAGTTCCCCCCAGCGAGGGATTTGAATGGGGGAGCCGAGAGCACCGACAGCGGAGAAAGAAGGCCCATTAGGACCCAGAGCCGTCCCTCTCCTTAGGTTAGTATCTGGTTTCTTTCTTTATTACGCGGATCCCAATGACTTTACAGAAAACATACTGTATTATTCTTTCTTCAAATCTTTTAAATGCAACAAATTTTCTTAATTGATTGTTTTATTGAAAAATCAAACAAATCCATCATACCAATGTCTGTACTAATCCCCCCACTGTAACCTATCCTACATTCTGGCAATGCCCAACAGGCATACATATGCTAATGCTAGTAATAAAAATGGGAGGCGATGAGGATGTAGTTGGGGTTGTGCAGTTATAGAGAATAATAATAATAATAATAATAATTAATAATAATAATACAAAATACAATAGCACTGGATGGCTGAGTTCAGGTGATTCCACAAACAGATGCTGCAGTTGGCCTAATTAACACAAGATGGCGACATCACACCTCCCAGGTGGAACGCACAGACAGGAAGTAATAGTGTAGCCAAAGACAGGAAATGATGTAAACAGGTCAGGCATAAAATTATTAGGACACGGACTGAAGAAATTGGAGGAGGAGAGGAGACCTGGCTAGAAGAGGTAATTGTGTGATAGTTGTTATATATTGGGCAGAGCAGAGGTCGGGGTGGACATACTTGATATATATTGAGCAGAGCAGAGGTCGGGGTGGACATACTTGTTATATATTGGGCAGAGCAGAGGTCGGGGTGGACATACTTGTTATATATTGGGCAGAGCAGAGGTCGGGGTGGACATGCTTGTTATATATTGGGCAGAGCAGAGGTCGGGGTGGACATGCTTGTTATATATTGGGCAGAGCAGAGGTCGGGGTGGACATGCTTGTTATATATTGGGCAGAGCAGAGGTCGGGGTGGACATACTTGTTATATATTAGGCAGAGCAGAGGTCGGGGTGGTCATACTTGTTATGTATTGGGCAGAACAGAGGTCGGGGTGGTCATACTTGTTATATATTGGGCAGAACAGAGGTTGGGTGGACATACTTGTTATATATTGGGCAGAGCAGAGGTCGGGGTGGACATACTTGTTATATATTGGGCAGAGCAGAGGTCGGGGTGGACATACTTGTTATGTATTGGGCAGAGCAGAGGTCGGGGTGGACATGCTTGTTATATATTGGGCAGAGCAGAGGTCGGGGTGGTCATACTTGTTATGTATTGGGCAGAACAGAGGTCGGGGTGGTCATACTTGTTATATATTGGGCAGAACAGAGGTTGGGTGGACATACTTGTTATATATTGGGCAGAGCAGAGGTCGGGGTGGACATACTTGTTATATATTGGGCAGAACAGAGGTTGGGTGGACATACTTGTTATATACTGGGCAGAGCAGAGGTCGGGGTGGACATACTTTATATATATATTGAGCAGAGCAGAGGTCGGGGGTGGACATACACAGAGGAGGTCAGTGTGGAGCTGTGACTGGCCCATAAGATCATTGTGGAGCAGCTATCATCTTATGTGTCTGGATAGTGTACTGGTAACTGGGCACTGCCTTTGACATGGGAGACCAGAGTTTGAGTCCTTTCTGGGGTCAGTATCTATTCAGTATGGAGTCCTTAGGCAAGAGTCCCTAACACTGCAGGGTGGCCTCCTGGGCAGGGTGGCTGCAGCCCTTGAGCGCTTTGAGCCCAACAGGAAAAAAGGCACTAAACAAATGTCAGGATTAATATTATGTTCAGCTGATGCTTCTCGCATGTGCTTACTCTCCGTTTTACCTTATTTCTATGTATTTCTCATATGTATTATGCTATAAATCATGCATCTAAATACACCTGTTATCATCTGTGTTTATTACTGCAGTCACAGGAGGTTTATGTTTATCCCAGCCACTATGGAAGGCAGGCCAGTATCTCTTCCCTGTGCAGGAGGACATTTCCCCTGATAGCTTTCCCAGCAGCTGTTCATAGCAACAGTCACTAATGCCGGCAGCCAATAATATGTTGTACAATCAGGTTGTTGCAGATTGAGGGAGGTTCTGAAGGGGCAGGATCTGTCCATTGTGTCCATTTCCTTAGGACAGTGCCACTGGATAACCATACTGAATGTGCCGAATACCGCAGCATATGGGATATTATCACCCTCTAGCATTATGCTCTTTTCTGTGCTCTGTTTACTACTGCTAATATCTTACAGCTATACTATGTTATCATTTTCAGAACTAAGATCTGAGCTCAAAGAACAAGAGAGGTATGTGAGGAGTGATCAGCAGTCTATGGAGGAAGGTGACATGATGAGGACAATTAAAGAGGAAGAAGAAGAGACATATGTGAGAAGTGATCAGACATCTATGGAGAAGGCTTATGTGATGAGGACAAAGAAAGAGGAAGAAGAAGAGACGTATGTGAGGAGTGATCAGCAGTCTATGGAGGAGGGAGACATGATGAGGCCAATTAAAGAGGAAGAAGAAGAGACATATGTGAGGAGTGATCAGCAGTCTATGGAGGAGGGTGACATGATGGGGACAAGTAAAGAGGAAGAAGAAGAGACGTATGTGAGGAGTGATCAGCAGTCTATGGAGGAGGGTGACATGATGAGGACAAATAAAGAGGAAGAAGAGATGTATGTGAGGAATGATCAGCAGTCTATGGAGGAGGGAGACATGATGAGGAAAAATAAAGAGGAAGAAGAGATGTATGTGAGGAGTGATCAGCGGTCTGCAGAGGAGGGTGACCTGATGAGGACAACTATGGAGAAGGACCCTCTTACAGAGAGCAGAACAGGTGAGTGATCAGCATTAATATGTCTTTGGCTGCAGCTGATAGAGAATATATATTCACATGCACTGTTACACTGCACACCTCTCATCTTGCTGCTGTACTGTATGGGGAAGGCCTCTCCTTACACACAGAGATAATGGCTGCAGCTGATAGAGAATATAGTCACATGCACTGTTACACTGCACACCTCTCACCTTGCTGCTGTACTGTATGGGGAAGGCCTCTCCTTACACACAGAGATAATGGCTGCAGCTGATAGAGAATATAGTCACATGCACTGTTACACTGCACACCTCTCACCTTGCTGCTGTACTGTATGTGGAAGGCCTCTCCTTACACACAAAGATAATGGCTGCAGCTGATAGAGAATATAGTCACATGCACTGTTACACTGCACACCTCTCACCTTGCTGCTGTACTGTATGTGGAAGGCCTCTCCTTACACACAGGGATAATGGCTGCAGCTGATAGAGAATATAGTCACATGCACTGTTACACTGCACACCTCTCACCTTGCTGCTGTACTGTATGTGGAAGGCCTCTCCTTACACACAGGGATAATGGCTGCAGCTGATAGAGAATATAGTCACATGCACTGTTACACTGCACACCTCTCACCTGGCTGCTGTACTGTATAGGGAAGGCCTCTCCTTACACACAGAGATAATGGCTGCAGCTGATAGAGAATATAGTCACATGCACTGTTACACTGCACACCTCTCACCTTGCTGCTGTACTGTATGGGGAAGGCCTCTCCTTACACACAGAGATAATGGCTGCAGCTGATAGAGAATATAGTCACATGCACTGTTACACTGCACACCTCTCACCTGGCTGCTGTACTGTATAGGGAAGGCCTCTCCTTACACACAGAGATAATGGCTGCAGCTGATAGAGAATATAGTCACATGCACTGTTACACTGCACACCTCTCACCTTGCTGCTGTACTGTATGTGGAAGGCCTCTCCTTACACACAATGATAATGGCTGCAGCTGATAGAGAATATAGTCACATGCACTGTTACACTGCACACCTCTCACCTTGCTGCTGTACTGTATGGGGAAGGCCTCTCCTTACACACAATGATAATGGCTGCAGCTGATAGAGAATATAGTCACATGCACTGTTACACTGCACACCTCTCACCTTGCTGCTGTACTGTATGTGGAAGGCCTCTCCTTACACACATAGATAATGGCTGCAGCTGATAGAGAATATAGTCACATGCACTGTTACACTGCACACCTCTCACCTTGCTGCTGTACTGTATGTGGAAGGCCTCTCCTTACACACAGAGATAATGGCTGCAGCTGATAGAGAATATAGTCACATGCACTGTTACACTGCACACCTCTCACCTTGCTGCTGTACTGTATGTGGAAGGCCTCTCCTTACACACAATGATAATGGCTACATAAAAATATTGTAAGCACAGAAGCACCTGGGGCTGTTCAAATCCCTGATGTCTAATGATATAAATAATACAGTGTTCTTCTTGTTCATTTATTTTCTTTTTTTTTTAGTAAGCAAACACTTTTGTTTTTACTATTTTATTGTTCAGATGATCGTTAAAATCCTTTTTTTATGATTTTGATGATCATCTGAACAATCATGAATCAGATTCAATTTTATTTGGCCAAATAAGTTCATCTGTACAAAGAATTTGACTTTACAGTTACTTAACAGACACCGATGAAATGCTAGGAGAGACGGTATAGATATTACAAGTCAAGGACAGTATATAAGTTATAGTGGTAGTAAACCTGGTGAGAAGTGTTCATTTTCAGTTCTATGCTGTAATGCTTTTCAGTCCTAGCAGCTCTAGCGTGGTTCTGCATTAACCTCCCTGGCGGTTAATTTTTTTTCCCAAATGGGCAAAAATCCTTTTTTTTTAATTTTTTGTTTTGTTTTGTTTCATGTAAAGCTACCAGAGTGGTAGCTACATGAAACACCACTAGAGGGCGCATGTGTCCCTCTAGTGCAATCGTCGTCGGCACTAATAGCAAACAGGGAAGCGCGTATATAACGCATTCCCCTGTTTGGCTTCTCCTGTCGCCATGGCGACGATCGGAATGACGTCATGGACGTTAGCCGACGTCCTGACGTCAGACGCCTCCGATCCAGCCCATAGCGCTGCCCGGAACTCATTGGTCCGGGCAGCGCAGGGCTCTTGCGGGGGCCCTCTTTCGCCGCTGCGTGCGGGCGATCGCCGCAGAGCGGCGGCGATCGAGCTGTGCGCGCGGCTAGCAAAGTGCTGGCTGCGCGCACAGCACTTTGAATGGGGCCAATCGCCCCAATAGATCCGGAGAAATCCTCCTGCGCGGCATAGCCCGAGCTCAGCTCGGGCTTACCGCCAGGGAGGTTAAGCATGGCTTCTGCCTGATGGAAGGTGCTGTTCTGTGCCTGGAAGTCTTTGTTGTGACTGACCGGTATCTCACTCCTGAAGGCATAAGCTGGAGGATGGAGTGAGCAGAGTGGGAGGGGTCAGAGGCAATCTTGGTCGCTCTCTTTCTCCACCTGCTAGCATAAAGATCTTGCAGGAAAGGTAAGCTGCAGCCAATTATTCTTTCTGCTGATTGGATGATGCGCTGCAGTCTCACCTTTTTCTCATACGGAGCACGAGCCAAACAGTCATGGTTGATGTTGTGATGGATTTGATGATCACAGTAAAGACCTGCAGCATTCATTTTTGTAGTAGGCAAAACATATTCAGCTGCCGTAGGTGGTACATCCTCTCTTGAACTTTCTTGATAGTGACTTTATTGTTATCCCATTTAAAGTTGTTAGAGATTAAGGACCCAATAAATTTGAATGCCTCTACTTGGGTCTCTGTAGATGCATGTCTGATTATGAGGAGATATTATCATCCCCATGGGCTGAAGATCATTAAGTTCCAAGTTGTTGCTGCTGCACCAGGAAGCTAGTCTAACCTTCTGTCTCCTGATGGTGAAGAAATGGGTCATCCATTTGCTGATGGATTCAGGAGTGCTTAGCTGGGAGAGCTTGCTGTGTAACAGTGATGGTGTTATGGTGTTGAATGCAGAGCTGAAAAGCTGAAATCCATAAATAGAATTCTATCATTGGTTCCTGAGGAGTCCAGATGCTCTAGTAAATAATGAAGACACATTCTTACAGCATCCTCTGCAGACTTATTTCACCTATAAGCAAATTGCAGAGAGTCCAGCAGGGGGATCTGTGAGGGGTGTCAGATAAGCCATTATCCGTTTTTTCAAATGCTTTTATGACCAATGATGCAACAGCAACTGACCTATAGTCATTTTATACATATACATTTTTTTATTTTTTTTTTAACTGGGACAATCGTTGAGCATTTAAAACAGGCAAGTAAGAGGTCAGGTGACTGTTCAAAATGTTCAGAGTTCCATCTGCAGGTGAGCCAAAGAAATGCAGTTCCCAATATGAGGTGAGACATCTGCTGGTGGATAGCGGAAGTCCATGCAAAAGTTACCCAGTGCTGCCACCAGCAGGCTACTGACAGCTCAAGTCATAACACCAGGGTTTGTCATCGTAACTGATACACTTTTTAGTGGGAATACAGGTCTCTCCACAACAAATAATTCATGTTTTCACAGCATCAGTATATTTAT